>NW_012118599.1:2413350-2423928 GCF_000951035.1 Colobus angolensis palliatus
TGCCTGCCTTGGCCTCCCAAAGTGCTAGGATTATAGGCATGAGCCACTGCACCCGGCTGCAAACTTTCTTTTTTAACCCTCTTGTGTTTAATCCTCTTGGCTCCACCTACATGCAAGTTGGGGAAAGTGCTATGAAATTTAATCCCTGGCTGGGCAGCCTTTCCAAATCACACCTTTGTATTATGGTAGAGCCAACACAAATATTTTGATGGACAAGTAATTCCCCTTTCTGTATATGCTGCGAGCAAAAAAAACCCACATGATTTATTTTAGTTTAGATCTTCCTAACTGCAGAGCATGAAGCAAGGACTTCGATGTAGATAGTTTAATGGAAAGTGATTCCGGCAACCAAGGTGAGTGAGTCGAGTGAGACAAGAAAGGAAAGAAGGAAGCTATGGAGCTGGTTACTGTGGTACATAATGAGGCAATCACATTTATGACTCTGACAAAATGTGTAGAATGCATGTATATTGTCCTCTAAAGTACAGAAGACAAGAATACTTAGCCCATTGACTCCCATACCCCATCAGCATTACCCCTTCAGATTAACTTCCCTGTACTCCCAGGCTATGCTGCAGGTTGTGTTAAGCAGTCTTGCCAAGATTTGGAGAAAATTCTGAAGCAGAAAAGATCGGAGTGTGTTCAGAGCCGTCTATTTTTGGAGGCTGGAATAGATAGGGAAAGACGATGAAAAACCCTGCATAACAAAAGAAAAAGTATACACAAAACACCATACAAGGAAAGACTAGTAAACTAAAATTAGGAGAGAAGGACAAGGAAGAATAAAAAATTTTCATGAAAGAGTTAAAACCTTTATAAAACAATGTCTCTCTAGCATAAGACACATGATGGACAGAAAGAAAGGAAAGTAACATTTTTCAAATACTAACTATATTGAATTTTTACGTGCATCATACCATTTAATTCATCCAATAATTGTGAAACATAGGTATTGCTCTCATTCTACAAGGTAGACATTATGGCTTGGAAAAAATGAGTTAATTGTTAAAGATTATGTAACTGGCAAGTGCTGGGCTCCTAATTCAATGTCAGTATGGTTCCATGTCAATGATGCTTCCACTGAAACAGCAGAGGATAAGGAAAGGTGACTAATGATCTAGACAGTAATACTAAGAAAATGACCAAGGCCAGTGCCCCTCATACTGTAATATGCATATTAATCATCTGCAATGTTTTATTAAAATGCAGGTCTGATTCAGTAGGTCTGAGGTGAAGCTTGAGATTCTGCATTTTTTCATGGGCTTCCAGGTGATGCTGATGGTGCCGGTTTGTGGACCATACTTTAGTTGCTAAGGCCTGAACATTTCTACTGAAGTCTTGAGAAAAGAGAATTGTTAAAATAATATTTTCAACACCCATTCATGACTTTTATTATAAAAAACAAAACAAAAAAAAACTCTCATTAAACTAGGAACAGAGGGGAACTTCCTAAAATTTATACAGAGTATCTGCAAAAAATGTACAGCTAACATCATACTTTAATGGTGAGAAACTGGAATCTTTCCCACAAGATCAGGAAAACGGCAAGGATGTTTCCTCTCATTACTCCTTTCAACACTGTACTAAAAGTAATAGCGAAATAGCAAAGGAAAGAAAATAAAAGGTATACAGATTGGGAAAGAAAAAATAAAACTGTCTTTGTTCACACATGACATTATTGTCTATGTAGAAAATCTAAAAGAATTGACCAGAAAAACTCCTGGAAATAACAGTTAAAATACGTTGTAAGATACAAGGTTAATATACAAAAGTCAATCACTTTTATGTATACTGTCAATGAACAAGTGCAATTTTAAATTCAAAATACAGTACTATTTACATTAGTGTGCACAGAAGTAAAATACTTAGGTATAAATCTAACAAAATACATACAAGATCTACATGCAGAAAACTGAACTAAATAAATGGAGAGATAGTCCATGTTCATGGGTACAAAGACTCAGTATTGTCAAAATGTCAGTTCTTCCCAACTTGATTTATAGATTCAATGTAATCCCAATCAAAATCCCAGCAGTTATTTTGGGTATATGGACAAACTGGTTCTAAAATTTATATGGAGAGGCAAAATACCCAGATTAGCCAGCATGCTATTGAAGGAGAAGAACAAACCTAGTAAATTGACACTACCCAACTTCAAAACTTATTATGAAGTTCTAGTAATAAAGACAGTGTGATACTGGCTAAAGAATAGACAAATAGACCAACGGAGCAAAGTAGAAAATACAGAAATAGACCCATATAAACACAATCAACTAATCTTTGCCAACGGCATAGCAAAGATAGTTTTTTTTTTTTTTTTTTTCCAACAAATGGTGCTGGGACAACTGGACAACCATATTTAAAAATAAATTTAGACACAGACTCTCCACCTTTTACAAAAACCAACTTAAGATGGATCACAGACCTAAACATAAAAATGGAAACCTATAAATCCCCTAGATGATAATATAGGAGAAAATTTAGATAACTTTGGGTATGGAGATGACTTCTTAGACACAACACCAAAGGCATGATCCATGGAAAAGAAAGCTAAATTTTAGTAAAATTAAAAATTTATGTTCTATGAAATATACACTGTCAAGAAAAGGAGAAAACAAGCAACAGACTGGGAGAAAATATTTTCAGAAGCTATATCTGATAAAGGACTGTTATCCAAAATATCCAAGATCACTTAAACTCAACAATAAGAAAACAAAGAACCTGCTTAAGAAATGGGCGAAAATTTTGTAACTGTGGTTTACATTTAAGTGTCTAATTCATCTTAAGTTAATTTTTGTATAAGGTGTAAGAAAGGGGTCCAGTTTCAGCCTTCTGCATATGGTGAGCCAGTTTTTACAGCACCATTTATTGATATAAAATCCTTTCTCCATGGCTTGTTTTTGTGAGATTTGTTCAAGATCAGATTGTTGTAGATGTGTGAGGATATTTCTGAGGTATCTGTTCTGTTCCACTGGTCTAGAAGAACACCTAGGCAATACCATTCAGGATGTAGGCATGGGCAGAGACTTCATGATGAAAATGCCAAAAGCAATTGCAACAAAAGCCAAATTGACAAATGGGATCTAATTAAACTAAAGATCTTCTGTACAGCCAATGAAATTGTCATCAGAGTGAACAGGCAACCTACAGAATGGGAGAAAATTTTTGCAATCTGCTCATCTGACAGAGGTCTAATATTCAGAATCTACAAGGAACTTAAACAAATTTACAAGAAAAAAAAATAAACAACTCCGTAAAAAAGTAAGCAAAGGATATGAACAGACACTTCTCAGAATAAGACGTTTATGTAGCCAACAAACACACGAAAAAAGCTCAAATCACTGATAATCAGAGAAATGCAAATCAAAACCACAACGAGATACCATCTCATGCCAGTCAGAATGGCAATTATTAAAAAGTCAGGAAACAACAGATGCTGGCAAGGCTGTGGAGAAATAGGAACGCTTTTACACTGCTGGTGGGAATGTAAATAAGTTCAACCATTGTGGAAGACAGTGTGGTGATTCCTCGATCTAGAACCAGAAATACCATTTGACCCAGCAATCTCATTACTGGGTATATACCCAAAGGAATATAAATCATTCTACTATAAAGTCACATGCGCATGTATGTTTATTGCAGCACTATTCACAATAGAAAAGACCTGGAACCAACCCCAATGTCCATCAATGATAGACTGGACAAAGAAAATGTGGTACATATAACCCATGGAATACTATGCAGCCATAAAAAGGAATAAGATCATGTCCTTTGCAGGGACGTAGAAAGGGCTGGAAGCCATCATCCTTGGGAAACTAACACAGGAACAGAAACCAAACACTGCATGTTCTCACTCATAAGTGGGAGTTGAATAATGAGAACACATGGACACAGGGAGGGGAACGACACATACTGGGGCCTGTTGCGGGCTGGAGGGAAGGGGGAGGAACTTAGATAATGGGTCAATAGGTGCAGCAAACCACCATGGCACACATATACTTACATACCAAACCTGCACGTTCTGTATATGTGTCCTGGAACTTAAAATTAAAAAAAAAAAAAAAAAAAAGAGAGAGAGAGAGACAGAGGGAGGAAGAGGCAGAAAAAAGCAAACAGAAATGTGCACAAGATCTGAACAGACACTCACCTCACCAAAGAAAATAAACAGATGGCAAATAAGCACATCAAAAGATGCTCTACATCATATGTCATCAGAAAACTGCAAATTAAATCACCAATAAGATATCTATTAGAAAGACCACCAAATGCTGAAAACTGACACCACCAAATGCTGGTGAGGATGTGGAGCAATAAGAACTCTCACTTACTGCTGGTGGGAATGCAAATGGTACAGTCACTTTGGAAGACACTTTGGCAGCTTCTTAACAAAACTAAATATACTCTTACCATATGATCCAGTATTCATGCTCCTTGCTAATTATTATTAAGAAATCATGCAATAATTTCTTAATACTTAGAAATATTTACTCAAAAGAGTTGAAAACACACGTCCACACAAAAACCTACACATGAACGTTTCTAACAGCTTTTTTCATAGCTGCTAAAACATGGAAGCAACCAAGATATCTTTCAGTAGATTAAAGGATAAGTAAAGTGTGGCCCATAAAGACAATGGAATATGATTTAACACTGAAAGAAAATGAGTTATCAAGCCATGGAAAGACATGAAGGAGATGAATGCATATATATATAAGTAAAAGAAGCCAATAGGAAAATGCTACATACTGTATAATTTCAACTACGTGACATTTTGGAAAAGGTAAGACTATAAAGACAATAAAAAGATTAGTGGCTGCCAGTGGCTAGGCGGGTGGAAGGAAAGAATAGATGGAGCGCAAAACATTTTTAGGGCAGTGAAACTACTTTGTGTAATATTATAATGGTGAATTCCCATCCTTATACATTTTCCCAGATCCATAGAATGTACAACACTGAGTTAACCCTAATTAACATAAACTATGGTTTGGTAACAAAGATGTGTCAGTGTAGGTTCATCAGTCGTAACAAATGTGCCACTTTGGTGGGGGGTGTTGATGCTGTAATGGAAAAGACTACTTATGCATCAAGGCAGGGGTTATACAGAAAATTTCTGTACCTTCTGCTCAATTTTGCTGTAAACCTAAAACTACTCTAAAGATAAAATCAATTTTTAAAAAGTGGGCTGGGTAAGTTGGCTCATGTCTGCAATCCCAGCACTTTGGGAAGCCAGACAAAAGGAAGGCTTGAGGCCACCTGCTGCAGTCCTAGTTACTCAGGAGGCTGGGGCAGGACGCTGGGGCAGGAGGATTTCTTAAACCCAGGAGTTTGAGGTTACAGTGAGCTATGAGCACACCATTGCACTCCAGCCTGGGCAACAGAACAAAATCCTCTCTCTCAAAATAATAATTTTTAAAAGGAGATATTCTTGCTTCAATAATGGACTTAAAATAATTTGTTTATGTTTACATTATTTAGAGGATTCTATTTCAAGTTTTATCCATAGAGTAATTAGGATTTTCTCAAAACTCTGTATTTTCTAATTATTGTAGTTCATTAAAAACTAGAGAAATACTGGCATCATGAGAAACATACAAATCTATGATACCAGCCAACCACCTATTTATCAAGGTTATTCTATTCTTAACTGAATCAACCTACACCTCTGCTATTTGGCAGATTGGTAGAGAGAGATGATACCCATAAAAGGGTTATTTGCATACACTCTATGTAAATTCAAATGTATAAAATATATTGATGCCACAAATAAAATTTAAAAGTGTACATTAAATAAGACTTCCTCACTTTTCATTTGGCATGCCACTTAAGATTCTGGTATCTCCATGGAACACCCCACTAGGTATTACCGA
The DNA here is from genome assembly GCF_000951035.1 of Colobus angolensis palliatus. Lineage (NCBI taxonomy): Eukaryota > Metazoa > Chordata > Mammalia > Primates > Cercopithecidae > Colobus > Colobus angolensis. The sequence goes on from NW_012118599.1 coordinate 2,419,218, forward strand.
TATTGTACAAACAAAACATACCTCAAGTCTGGCTTCTGCAGAGGTGTCCCTGATGCCAAGATTCACATTTTTGACCTGGGACACAAGAAAGCAAAAAATGGATGAGTTTCTACTCTGAGGCTACATGGTGCCAGATGAACATGAGCAGCTCTTCTCTGAAGCACTGGAGGATGCCCACATTTGGGCCAACAGATACATGATAATAACTTGCAGCAAAGTTGGCTTTCATACCCTAGTGTGCTTCCACCCCTTCCAAGTCATTCACAACAGAAAGATGTTGTCCTGTGCTAGAGCTGACAGGCTCCAGATGGGTATGGAAGATGCCTTTGGAAAGTTACAGGGCACCATGGCCAGGGTTCACATTAGCCAATTCACATGTCCATTCGCACCAAACTGCAGAAAAAGGAGCATGTGACTGAGGCCTTATACAGGGCCAAGTTCAAGTTGCTTCACCAGCAGATGATTCGCATCTCAAAGAAGTGGGGCTTTACCAAGTTCCAGTCAGATGAATTTGAAGGCATGGTGACTGAGAAGCAGCTCATCCCAGATGGCTGTAGGGTCAGATATAATTGTGGGTTTTGCCATTAAAAGTAAATTCTTTTGCACCACCCTAATACATCCCCAATTGTGGTCTCCTGGACCAGTGACAGGTCCTACATTCATGAGATTTTCCACTGTGCCCCCTCCTCTTTCTGCCCACCAATAAATCCTACTTCCTATAAATAAATAGTAAATAAGACTTAAACTTAAGCAAATATGCATCTATCATTTAATAACCTTGTGAGGCTGGGGTTGTGACTTCTTTAAATCTAAGTCTCCAGACTCTTAGGTTAGGGTAGATTAACACCTAACCCATAAATGTCCTATGCTAGTGTTTTATGCTAGAGTGCCTGGGATAACAGAAAAACCATAACCCTATTATACGTATTGATATTGAGACCAAAAGTAAATCAACAGCAGAAACAGAATCAAGCAAAGCGGCTGGTATAGATAACTGTAAGAATTTCAGAAAGAGTAAGCAGGAACTTTACTCCTAAGCCTTGGCTGGAAAAATAAGTATTCCCAATACTATTACAGAGTTGGCTTTATACATCGAGTACCATATTAGTAAGAAAAATGCCTATGGGTGTTAGAAATGTTTATAAATCTATTAATTTCAGAACGAATGTTTTCTGAATTCTTCAAGGTGAAAACCAGTGTTTACTCTTCCTGGCATTGATCTTTCTCCACAACTCGCTCTAAAAAAAATCAATGGCAGTTTCTTGCTGGGCTCTGTTTGGAAGGAACTGGAAGCAAGTCAAACAGCTTTGGAGTTTATTTTTGTTAAAGGGTGGGCACAATAGAGGATGTCGTCGACATCTGCAGCATCCATGATGAATTATTTATTCCTGATTATTCTGAGCAGACAGACTTGTTTGCAGTAATATGTCACACATATTACAAAAGTTAGAATGCAAATGAAAGAGGGCCAATCTTATTTTTAGAACCATAAAAATTTCTTAATGTTTAGAAATATTGTCTTTGATGTTAATGATAAAAAAATCTTTTAAATCAATTTTTGGCTTCTGATAATATATTAGTCCTATGTTTATATTTTATCAAGCTTTCAGTGGTTGTATCATATGTCAATCTTATTTTTATGGGTATTCTGAAGGATAAATCTTAAATATGATATCTCATTACTAATTTAACTTGAATTGACTTAACTGTTCAATAATGGGTTGAATATAGCAATATAATCAAAAGTCATTTTTAAATTAGTTTGAATACATGTGAATCACAATTGAGAAACTTGGTAAAAAGAAAATTCCATTTTTTCTTAAGAATAAAATGTGAATTTAGTCTCAGTGTGTGCTAAGTGTTGTTTCGCAGTTTATTATAAACAAAATGATATTCAAGAATTATCTTTTCATTTAACTAAAATGTATGTAATTGCTGATAAATATAGTACTCAAATATTCCTTATTTACATTATAGGTAGCTGCTATTGAAGCCATATGTATCATTAGCTAAAAAAATACCACTTCATATTTTCTCTACCCCAGACCCTCACCAAACTTTTCAATATCTCCACCATTGTCGTCAGCAATCAAGAGTGAGCATACATGTTTGGTCATGGCTTTGCTACCTTAATAATATTTATAAGATTTTATTGTCAGTCTGCTTCAGTGAGCTGATGAATAACTGTTACAGTATTTCTGTGGAAAAATATTGTCTCTGCACCTACAACAGATAGACTTCAAAGAACTTGTTAGTTGAAATGTTGGTTGGTATTGTCAAAGTTATCATTTTCAAATTGATTTTCTATTCAATTCCTTTTCAATACCCACTTCTATATGCCCGATTTACAATTTTTATTATTCATAAAGAATTTAGAAAATTCTGATAATTAACATGGAGAAAACTTTAAAATGATATAACACACCACTTTGGAGAACTCTATACTTATTTTGCCACGTTTCCTTCTAAGAATACTCCTGTCTATATTCGTGTCTTTCATATAGTTTTTTTTTTTTTTTAAGGAGCTGCTTAACCATGTTATTTTTAAGCTGAATTTTTTACTATAATAACTTAAGTATCTTTACATTTTATTTAATATTCTACCACAACATAATTTTAATGACTACATGGTATGAATTGTAGGAATGTACCATGGCTTCTTCTTTATTTTCTAACTTGTCCTGTATTAGAAATTTAGGCTGCTTTCCAATGTTTAGCTTTAGAAGCAATTTTGTGATGAACGTCATTGTAGCTATACTCTGTCCACATTCCTATTTCTTTGGGATAAATTCTCAGAATAGCAATTTCTGGGTCAACATATAAAAATCTTTTGGCTGGGCATGGTGGCTCATGCCTGTAATCCCAGCACATAGGGAGGCCGAGACAGGAGGATCACTTGAGCCCAGGAATTCAGGACCAGCCTGGGCAACATGGAGAAACTCCATCTCTACAAAACAATGTCAAAAAATAGCCAAGTGTGGTGGTACACACCTGTGGTCCCAGCTACTCAGAAGACTGAGGTGGGAGGATCACTTGAACACAGGAGGTAGAGGCTGTAGTGAGCCATGATTGCACCACTACACTGAAGCCTGGATGATAGAGTGAGACCCTCTTTCAAATAAATAAATAAGATTTTCAATAGGTTCTGACAAATTGTCTTTCAGAAATATATTAGGTTTGTGCAAAAGTAATTGTGGTTACTTTTAATGGCAAAAATTATGATTACTTTTGCACCAACCGAATAGTATCAATGTATACTTCCACCAAGTATGTCTAAGGGTCCTCTTTTACTTGACCCCTCATCAAAACCTATGGTCCACTATATTCTTCAGAGTATATACTAGAAAATCCAGGGGGAAACATACAATCAGGGATGGGGGAATGGTGAGAGTAGAAATAGGAAGGAAAGGAGGCTATGACCTCCAGATGTTGGATAAATCACAACTGTAAGATCACTGGGGAATGAAGAAAGGGTTTGTTTGGAAGACTTTGAGGTCCAATGTGATTTTATTATACGAGGTCCTAAAAGTCTCCTTCAGTACTTCCCATGAAATTTCCCGTCATTGGTTTTCTCAGGAACTTTCTGCTGTAAAAATTTAGAATGCCAGGGCTAATTTGTTCTCTCAAAAGTCTGATTATAAAAGCATTTTAAAACCATGACAATCTATGCAAACATAGAAAACATAGATAGAAAAAGGCTATGGGTGTTAGGAATATTTATAAGTCTATTATTTTCAGAACACTTTCTGAACTCTTCAGAAAGTTAGAAATTATAATAATTCATGCTAATCTCCCAACAAACTGATAATCCCAAACTATTGTTAGAAATATTAATTATTCATAATGTGTCTCCCATTGTCTTGGGATTATATCTTCTCTCACCTGACCACAGAACAGAGTGCACACTTAGCCTATTATTACTAGATTGCAAAATAATTTATAGAAAAGAGATTAGATGATCTATAAAAATATAGTCACTCATTGCTCAATTTACTGGGCACAGGTTCAAAGCATTGTTCAATGTCTTTCATTCACACTGTGTTTCACTCTTCTGTATCTAGCTGGCTGCTTCTCAGGACTCACATTCACCAAGATCATTAATATTTTGTGCTAGAATTAAAGTGTGTGCATGCACGTGTGCGTGTGTGTGTGTGTGGGAAGGAGAGAGAGAGAGAGCACGCATGCGTCAAATGGAAACTGCTCTCCCAATACCTGTAAAGGCAAACCAGCCTCTATACTCTGCTTAGGGATTCCTCAAACTAAGTTTGTTTCCTCTCTTGGATACACTGCATTTCTTCTCTATCTTAAGCTACTTTTCAAATTTTAATTATCATATCTTATTTTTGTTAATATGCTTTTTAATTCTCAAATATTTACATGCCAATCTTATAATTTTTCATTCTGGCCTACAAAATCAATTATGAATTCATTTTCATAAGATCATTCAGCTTAATTTTCCTTAGGAGGAAACCTTTTGTCAGTTAAATGCTTTAAATATATCTTCAGTCTCATTCTATTTGAAGTTGGCTTGGAAATAGTCACTTTAGATAGAATATCAAATTATAAAAATTGAATAACTATCTTTATTTATAAATATATAAAGTTGGATCTTACACTACCACTTCATAATAAGCTTGGTGAAATGGCTCGACTATGAATTTTATAGCTCAAGTTCATTGGAGTGCTTATTTTTTATCTAAATAAAATTATG
>NW_012118599.1:2431263-2434842 GCF_000951035.1 Colobus angolensis palliatus
TAAATAATTTTTAATGTGTAGCTTTTAGAATCTTTGAAATAAAAGTAGCTTGGTTAATGAAGATGTTAGAGCATTAAACCTCTTTCAGGAGGTCTGAAATTCTTGTATGATCTTATTTGTATATCAACTTAGTTCATTCTGCCTTTTGCAATTATTCAAACTGTTAATTTATTATTGAGAAAAAGTCTCACTCTATCACCCAAGCTGGAGTGCAGTGGTATGATCTCGGTTCACTGCAACCTCCCCCTCCTGGGTTCAAGTGACTCTCATGTCTCAGCCTCCCAAATAGCTGGGATTACAAGTGTGTGCCACTATGCCCTACTAAGTTTTGTATTTTTAGCAGAAACGAGGTTTCACCATGTTGACCATGCTGGTCTCGAACTCCTGACCTCAAATGATCCACTTGCCTTGGCCTCCGAAGTGCTGGGATTACAGGCATGAGCCACCGCGCCCGGCCTGATCTATTATTTTAGATATTCCTATACAATTGTCTCCCTTTGCCATGGTTTCACTTTCCATAGTTTCAGTCACTTACTGTCCAAAAAAAAAAAAAAAAAAAAAAAAAAAATGGCAAATTATAGAAATAAACAAGTCACAAGTTTTAAATTGTGCTACTCTGAGTAGCATGATGAGATTTCGGCTATTCTGCTCTCTGCTTCTCTGGACATGAATTATCTGCCCAGCAGATCCACACTGTAGACTTTCCCTTTCCATTGGTAATTTAGTACCCCTCTCAGTCATTAGATCAACTATAATGATATTTTAGTGCTTGTGTTCAAATAACCCTTATTTTACTTAATAATGACCCCAAAGCACAAGAGTAGTGATGCTAACATATTTTTGTGATTGCTGTATTTTATTATTAGTTATTGTTGCTAATCTCTTACTGTGCCTAATTTAGAAATTAAAATTTATCATAGGTATATATGACTAGGAAAAACACATAGTATATATACAGTTCAGTATTCTCAGTTCGCAGGAATCCACTGGGGCTCTTGGAATGTATTCCCTGCAGATAAGGGATAATTATTGTATTTCAGTTTGACAAAGAGAAGTCATGTTTTTAAATAAATGTTACCATTGTATATTTAGTCTGTATTAGAGCTATTAAGATTCATTGGTTTGCTGGGATGGAAAGTATTACAACAGTCCCCAGGGATATTCAAGTCCTATTCTGTATGTTAGGTTATTTGGCAAAGAAAAATTAAGGTTGTAGATAGATTGAGGTTGCTAATCAGTTGATATTAAAGTAACAAAATTATCCCGGTTTATCTAGGTGAGCTCAATATAATCACAGGAGTCCTTAAAAGTGGAAGAGGGAAGCAGAAGAGGAAGAATCAGAGGGTGGAAGCATGAGGACTCCACCGGTTGTTGCTGGAGGAAGGAGCCATACACCACAGAAAATGGGTGACCTCTAGAAGCTAGAAAAGACAGGGAAATGGACTTTCCTCTCAAGTCTCCAGAAAAATACATAGCCTTACTGTCCCCTTGATCATAGCCCAGTGAGAGCCATGTCAAATTTCTGAGCTACAGAATTAGAAGATAATAAAATTGTGCTGTTTTAAACCATTAAATACTTGGTCATTTATTGCATCACCAAAAGAAAACCAATATAGCTGGTAATGTGGCTGCCTAAGTAAACATTTAGATTAAAATTCTACATTATAACTTAAATAGGTTTAAATATACTCTATGTTTTCCCAACTCTGATGTTTGACTCTATGCTTTTTCTCCATTTATATAGTTTTAGTTTAAGTTCTAGTGAGCATTTGTTTATTTCGCAAAAGGCTGCAAGCTGTCTCCCTGTTTCTGCTTATCACTATAGCCAGTCATGGAAACATTGCCGGAGTTGCAATTTTCATTTCGTCACTCTATTTCTCACAACTTGGAAATGGCTTCTAAACTTCTTTCTCAATATAATTATAATTCTTGATTATGGGTTCCTATTTCTCTACCAAAAAACCCCACCTTCTTGGGCAAGTACATGTGCCTTCTCCTCAGGGCTCCAACAGTACTTTGTCTATACTTGTATTCCCACCTTTCATTGCACTTTGGTTTACTTACATGCATCCGTCTGTTCCCACTGGATTATCAGCTCTTTCAGATATTGGTATTGTGTATGGCACATGGAAGATGATCAATGTATAGTGAATACATGAGTAATTTCTACAAGAATACTTTCTAGCATCACAGACACATGGTACTTTTTATTGCTTCTACTTTCCTGTATATTCCACTGACCCTGAACCACACAGGAGGTGCCTTCTCATTTGCTTGCTTGCATTTAGACCAATGAATTCCTTTAAAACTGGTCTCTTTGCTCTAGAGAACATCCACTGCAGGCCGGGCGCGGTGGCTCAAGCCTGTAATCCCAGCACTTTGGGAGGCCAAGACGGGTGGATCACGAGGTCAGGAGATCGAGACTATCCTGGCTAACACGGTGAAACCCCTTTTCTACTAAAAAAAAAAAAAAAATACAAAAAACTAGCCAGGCGAGGTGGCGGGCGCCTGTAGTCCCAGCTACTCTGGAGGCTGAGGCAGGAGAATGGCCTAAACCTGGGAGGCGGAGACTGCAGTGAGCCAAGATTGCGCCACTGCACTCCAGCCTGGGCAACAGAGCGAGACTCCGTCTCAAAAACAAAAAAACAAAAAAAAAAAACAAAAAAGTCCATTGCAAATCTCCATGTGCACTGATGCTGTCAGATGTTACTTTAATGATTATGTTTCAGTGAATTTTGGTGTCTGTGCATTTTTGGCAATGGAAAGGGCTAATTGTAATTTTATATGACTCTGAGATTGTATTTATTTTTTCTGTCTACTTGCCATTCCACTCGTTTTGTTCAGCCTAAGGACTGTGGTGAAAGGAAAGGAATTGTCTCCTCCAGATTACTGACTGAATAAACTGGCATATCCAGGAAGGATACCAGGCAGTACGATTTTGAAACCGTGTTATATTAGAAATAAAGATACTATGTTTATTTGTCATGAAGTTAAGACAATGAAGAAATCTATTTATCTATTCATCCAGAGGTTGAAAGACTACCATATAAAAGGAGTATATTTATTTTCTATTCATTGTGGTTTTAGACATTAGAACTTGGATCAATAGGTGAGAACTATAGAGAGAATCTAGCTTACACTACAATATGTCAGTTCTTTTTAATTTTAATTATTTTGAGAGATTAGAATCTTGCTCTGTTGCCCAGGCTGGAATGCAGTGGTACAATCATAGCTCACTGTAACCTCAAACTCCTGGGCTCAAGCAATCCTTCTGTATCTGTCTCTCGAATAGCTGGGATTACAGGCATGCATACCACGTTCTACTAATTTTATTTTTTATTTTTGTAGAGATGGGATGTTGCTATATTACCCAGGCTGGTCTCAAACTCATAGCCTTAAGCAATCCTCCCACCTCGGCTTCCCAAAGTGTTGGGATTACAGGTATGAGCCACCATGCCTGACCTATGTCAGTCTATATGACTATGTAGGCACTAGTTTCCTGCATATTTTCCAGCAAAGGTTGTGCCATCATCTAAATAAAGAAGATACATCTTTGGGGCAAGGACAGGACACCTCTTA
>NW_012118599.1:2435630-2436326 GCF_000951035.1 Colobus angolensis palliatus
CCACTGCACTCCAGCCTGGGCTACAGAGCGAGATTCCATCTCAAACAAACAGAAAACTTCACAAGAATGCTTCACAATTGGATATCAATAAATGTTAGCTAACATTATTCTCAACACTACTGGATTAGTTAGGAATGAGGTTCATTTCCCAATAACTAAAATACTGAATTGTTTTAATTTTACAGTTATATATGTGAAACAGATTTTGCAAAAATTAGTAATAGAGTAACATGTTCCCCTCAAATCCCAACAGTAATATAAATTACTATTCCCAGTCTAATATATATCATGGGATAATTACATATATATAAAATATTTATGACACCTATGTGTATGAATTTACTTATGTGTATACATACATATTTACTATACTGCACAATGTTTTCTTGCTTTAATTATTTTATACATGTCTCCATTTGTGTTTATAAGGAACAGTTGTATCTTATTTTTTCACTGCTAAAGACTAGTTTATATTAAGGATGTATTGTACATTTTTAATTATTCATAGATGAATATTTAAAAATTTTAACTATTGCTATCAGTGCTGTGATGAAGAGTCCTGAATATCTTGAACATATTCTATTAGTATCCCTTTAAGAAATTTCTAGATCTATAATTGATTAGTCACATTTTACATTTGTTACACTTACCAAAATTGTCCTTCTGTAATTTTTAGCCAATGTGTACTCCCAACCC
>NW_012118599.1:2437026-2442374 GCF_000951035.1 Colobus angolensis palliatus
TTTTTTCTGTATTCATATTAGTATTCTAGTGAAATTATAGCTTAATTTGACAAAAATTGATAGCTTACTCAATGCTTACCTTAGTATTTGCCTGTATATTTTTCTCTTTAAAACTAATGTCTTTGAACACTAAGCTTTTCCAAAGAAATTGATTTTTAAAAATAACAGCCCAACTCATTCCTTGTTATCTTTATTCCTAGGCATTTGATTGGTATGATTATTATTATTTTTCTTTTAAAAATTATTTGCTTTTATAATTATTTGTTTCTTATCTTTTTTATGTTTATAATTAATTTTCTAATTTGTTATCGTTGGTACCGCCTGTTTCATTGTTATTGTTTGGTATTGTATGATTTCTTGAATTTGACCACTTTTTAATTGAATTTTCACTTTTAAATGGAATGCTGCTGCTGATACCTAAAATGGTGACTTGGTGGAGCAGAGAGTGGTCCAATTTAGTCACGTGATCACTTGATGTCTCATGGTCAGGCATTTGGCTTCTGTCAGGAATCAATATCAAGCCAGGAACTGTTTCTCAAAACTGGATAGTGATCTCTAAAAGAGGTCATGGCTTTTTTTTTTTTTTTTTTTTTCATGACCCTGTGTCTTGCCCTATAATTCTTCTATTGGGGCTTCCCATACTTGAGCTGTTTTTAGTGCAGAATGCGGACCACTGAATGCGGACTTTAGTCAACTAAAAAGCATATGGAACCACTCTCAGCCACTTGGGCTAGTATAACAAATCTATAATCTCTCTGGTATGTACTCCCATATTAACGAACTCAATTTAATTGAAACCTATGTTCCTAGGTCTGGAACTCTTAGAATCGATTCTCACATTTCTCAAGTTTCTACAGATGCAATTTAGAAAAATTTTATAATTATTTTGGGTCATACCTTGTATTTGGCCTTCAGGGCCAAGTAGGAGGTAGAGGAGCATGTTCAACGCAATGAGTGGTAACACATGGGCATGAGGAAAAGTTCGTGTTTCCTCAAGAAAACATATTAGTTGATGTCACTGAAGAGTCTTCATGCAGGTAAGGACTAGCAGACCAAGACAAGAAGGAAAAAAAACATTCTTGCTTTCAAGGAGGACTCAATAGGACACTTTGGTTCACAGTGCTCAGACTTATTTAAATTTATAGAAATACTCAAATGCAATTTCTTAGTATTTCTATCCTTTGCAATAGATATCCAAAAATTCACATAAAAGATATGGTGAAGCTATTAATTCAGTTTGCATTATGTTTCATTAATCCATTGTATCTGTCTCATTTTCAGAAATATTAGCTGTGACATTTCTTTAGACCATCAATAGAAAATCCCTAGTCCTCTAATCATGCATAGAGTTATGAACTTATTTTTCTTTTGCTTTGGTTTTTTAAATATACTATATTTTTTAGAGAAGTTTTAAGTTCACAGCAAAATTGAGCAGAAAGTAAAAAGAGTTCCACTATGCTCCTCTAGCCTCACAGGTGCACAGGTTTCCCACTATGGACATCCTAAACCAGAGTCTTACATTTGTTATAACTGATGAACCTACACTGGAACATCATTATCACTCAAAGGTCATAGTTTACGCTAGAGTCCCATAGACTCTTAGGGATGTACACTCTGTGGGTTTGGAAAAATATATAAGAACACGTATCCACCAGGTTAGTATCATACAGAATAGTTTCACTGCCCTAAAAAATTTCCAAATTTCCATTCACTGCCTATTCATCACTCCCTCCTTCCTAACCCCTGGCAACTGCTTATCTTACTGTCTCCATAGTTTTACCTTCTCCAAAATGACATACAGCTAGAATCATATAGTATGTATTCAGACTGGCTTCTTAACTTAATAATAGGCATTTAAGTTTCCCCCATTTTCTTTCACAACTCATTTTTTAATTTTTTAGGATGAAATATTCTTCCATTGTCTGGATATACAGCACTGTATTTATTCACTCATCTACAGAAGGAAATACTGGTTTCTTCTGAGTTTTGGCAATTATGGAAAAAGCTGCTATTAACATGTATGCACAGTTTGTGTGAACATGTTTTCAACTCCTTTGGGTAAATACTAAGAAACATGATTTCTGGGTCATAAGGTAAGAATATATTTAGCTTTGTAAGAAACTACCAAAGTGTCTTCCAAAGTGGTTGTACCATTTGTATTCCCACCAATAACAAACAAGAGTTCCTGTGGCTCCACATTCTCACAGGCATTTGGTGGTGTCAGTGTTCTAGATTTTGGCTATTCTAATAGGTATAGAGTGGTATATTATGCTGATTAATTTGCAGTTTTCTGATGACATATGATAGACAGCATCTTTTGATATGCTTATTTGCAATCTGTATATACATATATATATATATTTTTGTGTGTGTGTGTGGTGAAATGGATGTCTGTTCAGATCTCTTGCCCATTTTTAGCAGGTTATTTGATTCGTTATTGTTTACTGTTCTTGGAGTTTAAATTTTCTTGGATATTTTGGATGACAGTTCTTTATCAGATATATATTTTATAAATATTTTCTCCCAGTCTGTGAATTTTCTTTTCATCCTCTTTAAATAATTTAAGTGTTTTTTTTTTTCTGCCATTGTTGTAAAAATCTACCCACTCCACAGTACCTGTGATCACCATTCACACTATGTCCTATTTTTACCCCCACTTAACCTACCTTCCATGGAAATGTTCTTACAGGCAATCACTAACAATAATTTAAGTAACCTTTTTGCCTTTGCATTCTATGGGCCAATATTTTATTTTCCAACTGTAAGCTGATTACCATTGTCCTCAGACCGTACCAGGTTAGATACCAGTTACAGATGTCCTTCCCTACAGGTCTATTGCATGAAGACATTCATGGTATCTAATATGGTATTAGCCAAGTTCCAACTCAAACAGAAATTACACTAAATTTTTTTTTTAAGAAGAAAGGAATTTAGTGCAAAGAAACGGGTCCTATCATTTGAAGAGCTAGAGAAGTAGCAATCAGGAGGCTATCACTGTAATTATTGAATTCAAGGGTATACCATTGTTACAACAATTCAGGCATCAAAGGAAAAACTATTATGAATAGCCATATCACTACAACATGATTTGCCTGTAGAAGCAGCAAAATAGAGCTTCAGTTTTATTTTGCTTTCAAAATCTCATATGAATACATCTAATTGGTAGAAACTAGCTTTTATCCAAAACCGTGGCTTCAGAGTGTGGAAAATATATTTTAGTGTTCTGGACTCCATAGCACAGAAAGACACACAAAAGAGAATAATTGCTAACCATATCAGCCTTAGTCATACTCTATAATTAATTATAACACACACACTTTATTAAAATGTATAATTTTGTGCTAGGATACCACTTGACCCATAGTAATAGTGACACTAGAGTTAGCTATTATGATGATTATTGTATTTAACATCTCTTTCTAGACTGAAATCGATATGAATTCTTATTAACACATATGAGTGACCTCATCGTGTCCTTATGTCCTTGTGAATTCCTAAAGGATTCTGGGGGTCCAGAAGAGATTGTCAACAGGTAAACAGGTGGCAGTGAAGGTTCATGACCAAGCTCCAGAAAAGGAGACAAGGCAGGCAGTGAGGAGTTGGATGGGCTCCCCACACCTCACCTGCTCTGGTTCCAGAAAAGCCCTCAGTTCTTTTGTGTCTTGCCCTGTTGTGATAAAGTTCAGCTGAGCATTCTTACAGGGAGTTGTGAAAGAGAAGGAATCAAACGTGTGCCCTTAGATTTTTATACTCACCTTCTATCTGCAGAGAGAAACAGAGCTTGAATCCAGTCAGTGGGAGTGGGGGCAGTGGGACATGGGCATTGTGAAAGAAGAGTCCTATGCCTGTTTTTTTGATGCCATCTTAATTTTTCTGCCAAGTCCGTATTTTTGTATTAAATTGTAATAGTAGAGGTTAGGGTTGAGCCAAATGCTGCAACATAGACTATTGTAAGGAATTCATTTGAAAACGTATTTTCACAATCTAAACCAAAATTAACTGCAATTAGGTAAAAATTAATTGCTTTCAGATTCAGATATTCAGATTGCAGAATGTAAAAGATGATCCTCACATCTTTATTTTTCAATTCCCTCTTAAAAATACGATGATAAATACAGCTTCTGCAACACATTCAAAGGCTCTTCTACTTCCTTATAATTTCATTTCAGTCATTCTAATAGAGATATCTCAAGCCAAAAAAAGTGGATGTTAAATAAGTAGCTAACATTGATTGCTAAAAAATGAGAAATGAGAACATTCCCCTAAAAGTACGTATATATCCTGGTTCTCTGTGAAATTAAGTTAGCATTTTTTTGTTCATGTTCTCTCTCTTGCATCAGGCCTACTGAAAGTTGATATGGCAGAAAAAAATGGAATACAAAAAACTGTGTATTATCTATCGAAATTCATTAGAGAATGTTTCCCCCTGATAATTTTTGCTCCATTAAACACTTATTCCAAACTATCAACCAAAATATATTTATGTTTGAGAAGCTCACTGAGAAGGAAACTCCATCCTGAGGATTCTCATCAGCTTTTCCACTTTAACCTGCTCTCCCAAGAGACCCTGCACTCTGATTGCTAGTCTTCTTATGGAGAAAAAAAGAGAGTAAGATTTCCTTAGAGACACCCTTGCCTCTTAGGTAAGATGGGTGAAGATTACTAATCAGAATGGCAGGAGATACAGAATTTCAAAAATTTAACTCAGTTCCTCTTCAGATTTTTTTATAAGTTGCTATAAAAAGTGAAGAAAAACTAGGTCTAAACCTCTTGGACAAAGTACACTACTTACCCACTCCATAACAATTAAATCGAGGCAAAAGGAGGTTTTAAAAATTTATATTAGACCCTCTCTACAAAAATGCTTGTTTGTGAACTGACCCCTCAATATGCCTTTCTTGGAAGCATTAATCGCTCATTTTCAGGAGCTTTTTGTCTTTCTCCAGGGAACTTAAATAGAGCATGTAAGGCTAGGAGTTTAATGTAAATACAACTTTTAAATTTTCTTCTCCAGATCATTATAGGCTGAAACAGCAAAGGAAATAAATTACAGAAATTATATTATACCTTATCACTGGACATAGTTATGGTCATAAAAATGATAGATATCACTCAGAGTCTGCTAGTGTTGGAAGTTCAGACTAAAGATACTTTTTCAATTATGGAGGAGAAAAACGTATTTGTTAAAAAATTGCTCTATTAAAAGTGTGGCCTACCTGCTCTCCAAAAGAGCAGGTAGACTCTTCCCATGCTAAGCTTTTTTCCTTTTTATTATCATGCATTTACTTCTCAATATAGAATCACTTGATGCTATTGAATATATGAAATTTTACCTGAGAGCAGGATCA
>NW_012118599.1:2442739-2458018 GCF_000951035.1 Colobus angolensis palliatus
AAAAGGAGGTTTTAAAAATTTATATTAGACCCTCTCTACAAAAATGCTTGTTTGTGAACTGACCCCTCAATATGCCTTTCTTGGAAGCATTAATCACTCATTTTCAGGAGCTTTTTGTCTTTCTCCAGGGAACTTAAAGAGAGCATGTAAGGCTAGGAGTTTAATGTAAATACAACTTTTTAATTTTCTTCTCCAGATCATTATAGGCTGAAACAGCAAAGGAAATAAATTACAGAAATTATATTATACCTTATCACTGGACCTAGTTATGGTCATAAAAATGATACATATCACTCAGAGTCTGCTAGTGTTGGAAGTTCAGACTAAAGATACTTTTTCAATTATGGAGGAGAAAAACATATTTGTTAAAAAATTGCTCTATTAAAAGTGTGGCCTACCTGCTCTGCAAAAGAGCAGGTAGACTCTTCCCATGCTAAGTTTTTTTCCTTTTCATTGTCATGCATTTACTTCTCAATATAGAATCACTTGATGCTATTGAATATATGAAATTTTACCTGAGAGCAGGATCAGCTGAGATATATAAGATATAACTAAGAGTGTGAAAACGTAGGCTTGAATATAGTGCAGGGAGTGCAATATGGCCCCAAAGGGTATTCCCAACAGGAAACAGACATAAATGTCATCCTTATAGCCAGGGTACTTCTCCAGTAAAGTGGGTAATAGAAAATATAACCAACTGACATTTGTTCCAGGGATTCCTACACAGTTTTAGGTAAATCTTTTTGAAAACAGTTTATCAAATGTAAGTGTAGCGCACAAATCTAACAAAAATGATTCACTTTACCAAGCACCATATCAGGCACTAAGCAAACATAAGCAAGTATCGTTGTATTAAAGTAATGATGTACTATGCCTTGGGATCCAACAGACTTGGATTTAATTCTTGCTTAATCACTTCCTTGTTGTCTTAATCTGTTCTCAAGCTGGCTTGGGGAAAAGGAATTTATTCAAAAGTCCACATGTTTCTAGACTCTGCTTCTCTTCTCTTTCCAGGTTTTATTCAATCAGACAGGCTTGTGCCACATGGCTGAAAACATTGCTATGAGAGGTGACTTTGCCTCATTATCTCTGGCCCCAATTTTGAATCCTGGAAAAAGGTTTATAATTGTCTGATTTAAGTTAAACACCAATCTCAGAGAAAACGGTCTGTTTCTCAGAGTAGATGGTCTGAAATGGTATTAATATGGCATTTTCAATTTGTAGCATGTGGTTGCAGTGATTTCCATATTAGAGAATGGCCTGGCGGATTCATGCCTAAATCCATTTTAGTCAGCCTCCTTTGCTACAAGTAAGAGAAATTCAGACCAAACTGGCTTGGGCAAAAAGGTATTTATTGTCCAGTATTACAAAAAATTCAAGTTTTAGATTCAGCTATACAAAGGTGTTAACAAGATATCATCAATTTCTAGTATTTTCTCTCTCTCTCTCTCTCTCTCTCTCCATTTCTTGGCTTCACTTCATTTTAGGCTTCTTCTCTTAAACAAAAACTTTCATTTTGGTGCCAAAATGGCTGCAGAAACTCCATCTTTGTAGTTTTAAATATACGGGAAATGGCAAGCCTCTTTCCTAGTAGCCCCCACGGAAATATAAAGGTTTATTCCAGTTAGACTGCCTTAAGTCACATTTTAACATGTGAAACTGATAGTGTGACTACAATAATGTTGGATAATTTCAACTGGCTTTGGCTTGAGTCAGGTGCTCAAGCAGGTAGCAGAGGTATGGAGCCCCACACAGAAAATATTGAAAATTTTTTGAATAATGGATGCTCATCTAAAAGCTGGGGTTATTGGGAGGAAATTGTGGAATGGAGGCTGGAAAGGCAAACACAAAAGTCTATAAATAATACTCTATGGAGAAGTAATAGGCAGAAGGTACAGTAATTGTGTTAACAGGATACTTTCTCAAAAGTAAAAGCAGTTCTACTTTGGTGTCAAAAGTGACAAGTTAGATCACAACAAGTATTGTAAGTATATTCTTCACTCATCTTCCCGAATACCAGTTAGTTTCAGTACACTGGGGGATAGGATGCATACTTTAGGTATATAGTTTGAGTACAGCCAGGAAAAAATGTATTCTGGAAGCACCAGTAGTGGGAAGATGCCCCTAAAAAACTTCAGAGAATAACAAAGAACATAAGAGTACTATTCAAAAACTAATGAGTCACCTTGGGTATACAAAGAAATTTGTGACATCAATTCAATGATGATAAGAGCCAGTGAAAAGTGATTATCAACTTGTTTCACAGGTTGTATTCAAAACCTCAGGAAACTTTAAAATTACCCAAAAAACCTCCAAACAGTAAATGCACTAGAAATAGAGGAAAAAATTACAGGGGAAGAGAGAGGGAGAAAGCAATAAGGTAGCAAGAAAAAGAGGAAGACAAATTTAGTTCAACCAGTTGTATATTGCAAGGCACAGTGATTTGGGAGAGAAAAAAATAAACTTGACCTGAATCCTGCTCTGGAAGAATCTCTATTCCAGGAGTAAATACAGGACATTTACCTAACTAAATAAAATATGATGTAAAAAGCAATAAAGAGTACTGTATTCGTTCATTATCACACTGCTATGAAGAACTACCTGATGCTGGGTAATTTATTAAGAAAAAGGGTTTAATTGACTTGCAGTGCCACATGGCTAGAGAAATCTCAGGAAACGTATAATCATGGTAGAAGGGGAGGCAAGCCTGTCTTACCACAGAGAAGCAGGTGAGAGAGAGAGGGCAAAGGGGAAAGTGCCATTTTTAAACCATCTGATCTCCTGAGAACTCACAATCATGGGAACAGCAAGGGGGAAGTCCACCCCATGATCCAAACACCTCCCACCAGGCCCCTCCTCTGACACTTGAAGATTACAATTCAAGACGAGATTTGGGTAGGGACATAGAACCACACCATATCAAGTACCTTGTAATCTTTTGAGAATTTCATGAAATAATAAAAATGCATAATGCATTCAGCATATCACTTGGCAAACAGATGAAGCCTAATTAAGGTAATAAAATTTTTTTAGAAGAAAACAGTGAAAACGTAAACAAGTTACATTAAAAAATACTATGAAAGTCTTGGATGAAGAACACATTGAAAGAAGACTTTTCTGGTATAAGAAAACAGCAGAAGTAGAAGTATACTAGCAAAGATTTCAGAGCATTTGTATTATTAAGTTGATCAGTTTAATCAGAGTTGAGGAATGGGTTGAAAGTGCCTGGTTAGCAAATTGTAGTAAGAGGAGAAGCAGCAAGTTAATTCATTGATAGTAGATTCACAGAATACAGCAATGTGCACTGTGATGGGTAATACCTGTCCTGGGTAGCAAAACTTAGAACTGATAATAGGCATGCCAAGAACGTGCCATCCCAGACAGAGAGGAAAAGCAAACAGAATGGAAACTGAGCCTGAAAAAGAGGTATGAGTGAAATGTTAAAAGTGAAAATGCTATGTTCAGAAAGTTGGTCTTTTTCCCACAAGTGAGAGCAAGCTAGCAAAAATTTTTTGTGTAAGAAGATGATATTATAAATCTACTTTAAAAACATAGCCTGGCAGCGTGTAAAGGAGGAAGGTATAAATTTATTCAGGAAATTATTGCTATGATCCTGCTGGAAGTAGTAATAAGGCCTCAAATAGGATTATGTGAATAGGAATAAAAAGAGAATGGATAAAAAATATTCCAAAATACAGTGAATAAATCATATTGCAAGTGAGGAGTAAGTGAGAAGATGAGGAAAAACAACATTCTGTGGTTTCTAATTTGGATATCCGGGGGGATGTAATGGAAATCATAGGAAGAAAGGAAATATTGGAGAGTAGAAAGAGGAAAGTGTGGTTTTGGACTTCTGAGTTAGTGCTGGGAGAACATCTAGTTAAAGTCATTCAGCAGATATTTAAAAATCTGTCTTCAACCCTACAGAAAGGTGAGATCTACAGATTAAAACTTATGATGAATTTTCCAAGTGTCAGTATTAGTTAAGAACAGGGAATTGATTCTATCTGCTTCTAGACTAATGAAGCATTCAAAATTATTACATTGATCATAGACATGGAAGAAGAGTTAGAGCTGCCCTTTTCACAAATATTCTACACTGGGCCATCTCTTTAATGAAGTGCAGGCTACACAAAATGAATTGATTTAATGGAACTTGTAAACCAAGGAAAAATTGAAGCAACCTACATACAAAACAGCGATAAAAAGCAAGTCTTTGATGTCTAAGGAAGAAAAAAATTAAAAATAATGCAACATAAGTGATTAGTATTGAGAAACTTTGTGGAGAAAGAAGATAAACTTTGAGCTTTAAGTCTTTGAGGTAAAGGTGAATTTTAATTATAAATTTAGTTTTTAGGTAAATGAAGTATTTTTAAGGAAGCTGAATATTGTTTTGTAGTAATACAGTGTCCAGTGGACACTGAGCTATTTTACAAAATGTGCTTACAAAGGATGCTTATAGAAGTTTGGTTGCTTTCCTCTGGAGTTTCCATTTACAAATACAGCATTGATTCCCTTAAAATGTTTAAAATGTTTATTGACTTCATCTCTCCAGGATGTAGCAACTGGTAAAAGACTTATTCTCCCAGTGTTAAAAACGATAAAACTGGACAAAGCATATGAGGCAATTGTTTTCAGGCATTGAATATGGGCAGTTCAGAACTTTCTGAGAGAAAGGAATTAAAAGAGATAAGCCCACATTCACTCAAGCTTCCATCTGGGATCAATTTCCCAAACAGCCCAATGGGAGGTGAGGCTCAAACAGTGAATGGAGCACTACATAATGAGAGGCACAGATTAGAGATCAGGACTGGGGAAGAGGCTACTATAGAACTGGTAGGAGTATAAATCAAGGAGGAAGAATCTTCACACAAGGTACCCTAGAAGTCTGCAGGTGATTTCCTGTAGGTCCTTGGCTGAGGATCGAATTGCACACATTCAGGACAAGGGTTTAGAAGATGTAGCATAGCGTGGTTGCAGGGCATCTGGGAGCTGAACAAAATACCAGAAGACCTGTAGGACGAGATGTTAGAGTTCCGACCCACCCAGGGTAGACAGACCTCACTCAGCACCATGGGAATTCCACTGGAAAACCTGGAAAGACCATACCTTATGAGTAAGAAACACCTACTGAAACAAGGACAATACCCAAGGACTAGGAAGAACTGAAACAAACTTACCCCAAGAGCAAGAAAATCTAAACTAAGAGAATCAAAATTATTTTCTAGTGATTTAACTGCCTGTCAGAGCAAAATTTAACACTGTTTAAAGAAAAGCAATACAATCTACACTCCCTTCAATGAATCAGCCACAGTTTTTAGTCTATAATAAAAAATACTGAACATGCAAAGAACCAGGGAAAGATGACCCATAATTAGAGAAAAGAGTAGTCAATAAAGAGATAATGTGAAATGACTCCGATGTTAGAATTAGCAGACATGTATTTTCCAAAATGCTATTACAGACATATTCAGGACTTTAAAAAATGGATATAATAAATAAAGGGATGAGCTATCTCAGCAGAGAAAATAAACTTTAGAAAAGGCTAACAAAGACTTTTAATGAAAGAGAAATAGAATTAGAAGACTCACATTCTCTGATTTTAAGCCTTACTGAAAAGCAACAGTAATTAAAACAGCATGATGTTGGCAAAATAATGGAGATATAGATTAATGGAAGAGAAAAAATAAAGATGGTTGATTGATTTTCAACAAAGGTACTGGCCCAAATTCAGGGAATAAATTAATCTCTTCAACAAATGGGTCTAGAATAAGTAGATAGCTCTAACTCATACAATCCACAATTTGATTCAGTATGAAGCATAAATATAAAAACAAAAGTGGAAGCTATAATTCTTTTAAAACAAAGCATAGGATAATAACTATGTGACTATGGGTTGGGTGAAGTTTTCTTAGAGAGAATACAAAAAGAACTACAGGCCAGGCATGGTGGCGCACATCTGTAATTCCTGTACTTAGGTCAAGGAGGGAGAATTGCTTAAGGCCCAGAGTTCCAGACGAGCCTGGGCAACAAAGAGAGACCCCTATTTTTACAAAAAATAAAAAAATTAGCTGACTGTGGTGGCTTGCACCTGTAGGCCCAGGTACTTCAGAGGCTGAGGTGGGAGGATACTTGAGTTAAGGAGTTTGAGGATGCAGTAAGCTATGATTGTGCCATATCATCCCAGCATGGGAGATGGAATGAGACCCTGTCTCTGAAAAATAAAAATAAGGAAGAACTACAAGAAAAATAATATGTTAGACTTCATCAAAAGTAAACATCTCTGTTTATCAAAAACCAGTATTAAGAAAATAAAACAAGAATGGCCAAAGATTGGAAAACCATATTCTAACTACACATATTTGATGAAAAACTTGTTTCCTGCATATAAAGAATGTTTTCAAGTCAGTAACAAGAAGACAAACAGCCTAATTAAAAAGAAGCAAAGGATTTAAAAAGACACTTCACAAAACTGAGTTTTCTAAATGGCCACTAAGCACATGAAAAGATGTTCAATAGCTTTGGTCGTCATAGGTATTCAAACTGAGACATCATTTCATAGCCTCTAGAAGAAACAAAATGTAAAAAGCTGACAACATCAAACATTGGCAAGGATGTGGGAAAACTGGAATTCTCATGCATTGCTAGTGGGAATGTAAAATAGTACCAAACTCTTCAAAGGATTTTATAAACATACATCTACCCTACTACTTAGCAATTACAATTGTAGGCATTTACCCAGGGGAAGTGAAAGTATGCATTCATAAAAAGAATAGTATAAGGATATTTATAGAAACTTTACTAAAAATAGTCCCAAATTAGAAACAACCTGATGAACTGAGATCCATTAACAGAGAATGGAAAAACAAATTGTGGTCCATTTACTCAATAGAACATTATTAAGAAGCAATGTACTAATAAAAGCAATAACCCAGATATATACAAAAACCTGTTGAACAAAAAAAGCCAAACATACTATACTCCGTTTTGATGACATACAAAAACAGGCAAAATTAATCTATGACCATAGAAATCAGAACAGTGGTGTTGCCTGTGGGTAGTGAGGACTGACAAGAAAGGGACTGGAAGGAATTTACTTGGTAATGGAATTGTTCTATCTCTTGATTGGAGTGTTGGTTACATAGAATTGTGTTTTAATTTATACATTTAATTGTATATAAAGTTTACATGCATACCTACATACACACGTACATATATAAGAAAGAATGTGTATTGAGCTTCTACTAAGTACAAAGCTCTATAACAGGCATTATGGGGGATTCACAGAAAAGTGAGACACCAATGAATGTCCAAGTGTTCCCAGACAAAACTGAGGGTCGGGCTGCTATTTCTTGTGACCCAAAAACAAGATGCAGATGAACTGGGGAGAAAGAAAGTTTTATTTTCTGCAACCAGTTACGGGAGAAGGCCTAGAAATTATTGCCATACCAACTCAATATTATAAACTTCTCCAGAGCTTATATACCTTCTAAGCCATATGTCTAAGTGTGTATTCATCTAAAGACATAAGTGATTAACTTCTTTTAGCCTATAACTAAGGTCTGAGTCTGGAAGACCTTCCTCTGGAGCCTCAGTAATTTTACTTAATCTAAATGGGTCTTGATGCTGGGGTGATTACTCTTATCATTTCTCCTACTAAATCATAAAGGTTTTGGGAGTTCCTTTAGACCCTAATAAACTTGTTTGTGCAGGCCTGGGAAGTTTCTTCAGACTCCCAATAAAACTTGTTTAATCCTTAAAGGGTCCTGTTAAGACTTCCTTTGTTATCTTTTCATGCTTCTAGGTCCAGGAAAAACCTGGGCAAAACTCTTGGTGGGCTCTTTGTCACATTCCAGCCTTCGTATCAGGGCACTGGCTCAATCAGCTTTTAATGTTTAACCTAGTTAGTCAGTGCAAGGACAGTTGTAATGGAGGCCTGTATTAGGGAGACCTGGCCTGCCACATAAGGTGTCAAAAGCTTTAATAAATCACTCTTTTGCCTTTAACAAAGCTTTCTTTTTCTTTACAATACTTAGACATTTATAAACAAACACAATTACTAATTTTTTAAACAATTTAGAAGTTAAATATATTTTGTAAAAATAGACTTTGAAACTCTTCTGTTTCACTAATTTTTAACCATATTCTTCTTTTTATGTTTAAATGTAACACCTTTTATAATAATACTCATTCTTATCTCTTAATATTTTCTGTGCCTGCCTTTTCCCAAAATTCCAGAACTTCTTCCCAACTTTTTAAAGGTAGCTTTCCTTCATTTTTTTCTCTCTAGGGAGAGAGCTGATCACGTCCATCCTAATCAGAGAGTAGGCATTAAGTTGTCTTTTTAGCATTCTAAATTAGATTGCTGAACACCAAGCATCCCTGCTGTATTCCCCTGACATCCACATTTCTTCCCCCTCCTCTTGGCAAAACAGAAGGAGACAAAAATTATGCAGCAGCATGAAGCCTGTAGTCTGAATGAAAACTCTGTAATTGTCTTTTCCCAACCAACAAGTTCTCTGGCAGACAGCTTCTAAATTGCCTTAAGCTCCCCTCCCAGAAGATATGCTAGATGCTTACTAATTAATTTGAACTCAATGGGCCCTTAGCAACCCTCATTCACAGAATTAAATCTCAGTGCTTTGTAGATTTGAAAAACTAGACCCTCCGACAAGAGTATAACATGTTCCAACCTGGATAACATTTATAAGCAGAAAATAGTTTCTATATGCAGCAAGTTAAGCCTCACTATTGTAGATCATACGACAAAGAAAAGGATGTGAAAATCTAGTTTATGGAGAACTTCTGACATTAAACCGAGTCACTTAGTTTTAATTCAACAGATTTTTTAGGTGCTGATATTATGTAATAACACAATACGAAAGCATTTGACCATAGTTTATGTATTGTTTCTGAAAGTCTGGAGTATTCATTTATTTTTTATTTTTATGTAGTTGATCTTCAAGAGTGGGGAAATACATCAGATTCTAAAAGAAGAAAAACTGAAATATCATTTCGGATCCTCATAAAAATGTTAGAAGTGGATGCATGTTAGTTATAAAAGGGCAAAATGATAGTTGCTCAGGAATATTTAGATTAATATCAACTCTGTAATGCTTACTAGAAAGTAAATTGTAGAAGTCACCCACCTGTAATTTCTCATTATCATTATAGAAAAGAATTTTTAGAAGAAAGAATGTGAGTGATAGCATATATTACTGGAGCTGAAGTATCTCCTGGAAATAAAAAATTTTGAGCTGCTTCAAACGAAATATTAGGTACCTGGCTAGCTCTGAGAAGTAAATGAACAACTTAATAAACAATAAGGAAATAGTAGCTTAAAACAATAGCCAGTGAAGTTAGAATCAGAAAAGCTTCAGCTCCCTGTAGAAACTGAAGATAACATGTTAACGTACCTCCCTGAGGTGTTCTTCAGAAACCCAGATCCCACCAAACAGAAGATCCGCTGTCACGTAGACCTCAGGTAAGAGGAAAGTGAGCACTGAACTCTGACCCCCTTATTTGTAACTTCCTCCTGCAGGGCCTAGAGGAGGTCATGCCCACCAGCCTGAGCTCACATTCTTTTCTGCTCATCCCAAATTCTAGGCAACATTTTACATCCTTAACCTATCGCAATTCAGAAAATCTTTGAATCCATCTATGACCCATCCTTCTAACCTCTCTTTGAGATGTCTGGCCTTTTCAGGTCAAACCAATGTATACCTTCCATGGATTAATTCATAACCTTTCCTGTAGCCTCTTCCTCCCTGCCTTTAAAAATCCTTACCTGTGGCCCAGCGCGGTGGCTCACGCCTGTAATCCCAGCACTTTGGGAGGCTGAGGTGGGCGGATCATGAGCTCAGGAGATTGAGACGATCCTGGCTAACACGGTGAAACCCCGTCTATACTAAAAATACGAAAAAAAAAAAAAAATTAGCCGGGCATGGTGGCGGGTGCCTGTAGTCCCAGCTGCTCAGCTACTGAGGCAGGAGAATGGTGTGAACCCGGGAGACGGAGCTTGCAGTGAGCCAAGATCGCGCCACTGCACTCCAGTCTGGGCGACACAGTGAGAATCCATCTTAAAAAAAAAATAAAAAAATAAAAAAATAAAAAAAATCCTTACCTGTAAGCTATCTGGGAGTTCAGGTCTGAAGCATGAACTGACTGATTCCCCTTGCTTGGTGCCCTGCAATAAATGCCTCTCTTTCACTGCTATCTCGATGTCAGCATTTGGCTTTGCTGTGCCAGTGGGAGAACCCCAGGCCAGTTGGATAAGACTGTGATAAGTGTTGGTACTTCTCTTACTACTTCTAAATGTATCTTCAAATTTATGGATGTTCGCATCTAATGGACTTGGCCATGCTAGCACACTCTATAGTGGCTGGTTTGCCTCCATGACCCTTGAGTTAACTCTAAGCCATGCCTAAAGTTTATGCAATATCTGGAAATTCTCAATTCTGGTTTCTTATTAAAGTATGGAGATTTGTAAGCATACAGAAGCCTTTCTTACTGAATGAATGTCTTCAGGGGAGCCTTTATGCCTGTAAATATTTAGAGTGGCATACATGATTTTGATGTGTAGCTCAGCTTGAGAACTACCGGAGTACAGCAACTCTCGAGAATGTAGTGAGAACTAAAATAAATATAATTTGGTCTCTGTGTTAAATTATATTGGGACTGGGTATACTTTACCATTTCTATGATGAAAAACACTGGAATTAAGCAAAAATAATTTAGCTACTTGCTTCAAGGAATATTTACACTAAGAATATGTTTGTGAACTAACAAAAAAAAAAGCTAACTTATCAAGACTAACAGCTTCTACTATTTGAAGACTCTTTCCTTACTGTGCTCAGAAGTCCAAGCTATTATGTGATACAATCTGTTAAATCCTGATCAGCTCTTGCTTTTAAACTGGGCTTTAAATTTCTAGCTCAGGCCATTACACCCTATAAATATCCTTCTTGACCACTATACCCCTTTGGAGAAAGTTTTAAGGCTGTCAAAATGGTGTTTCCCTGATGGTAGTAGGAATAAACTTAGCTTTGCTTGATCAACCTGTATTTTGGTAAACTGGAAGTCAAACGCATAAATTTTTTATTTCATAACAATCACCTTATTTTATAAAAATAAAGTATAGAGTTTGATTGAAAGGCACAAACTCCCTAGTTATAATAAACTGACACCTGGAATTAATCTGGCATTTTTGTAAATGGTCTCTTAGTTTTTCCTATCTAGAGAAGATTTTGTTCTTATATGAACTCTAGAAATCCTTCAAGCTTTAATATTCCAGAACTTCTTGTGTAACCCTTTGACCTGAATCAGCTGTCAAAAATCTCAAAGTATATATAATCTGCTTATTATACATAAAATCTTAAATAATTCAAACATTTTACTACTCCCAGGAATCCAGAATCCCTGATATTTTTCCATATTGGAGGTCATTCTGTTGCTGCTTTCATCTGTTAATATATTTCACAAATAGAATTAAAACTCAGATAAACACTATTTTCTATAAAAACCTTGTGCTAAACCAATCAAGAAGATATTATGTGTAGCAATTAGGCAATGACAACATTTACTCTAGCTTCATCTTGCTCCTTTCTTTGAAACATTCTATTTACTTCATACAGAAATAGCACAATGTTACTCTAATTCTAACTCTGTACTTGACTTTAGACAATTTTTTTTAAAAAAAAAGAAAAGAACTTGAGAAAGTACATCTGAACTCATGACCTGAGACACCAAAACAGAAAGTAATTCAAGATTAAGAAACTCTTCAAAGAAAAAGAAAAAAATAATTCAGTTAACAAAAAGAATCTGAGAGAAACATTGGGGTAAATATAAAAAAGACAAATAGGGAAATCCAATGGGACCGATGAGCTTGGACTTTTAAAGGACACCTATAGAAGATCATTGGGAAGAATGTGATAAGAGAGGAATGATGTGAAAGTCCAGAAGGAAAGCATAAGAATAAGAATCTGGAATAAGATTAATGTTGCCACACAAAAGAAAAATGACATTAAAGTTAAATTTGGCAATAATTGCCTTTTAAATTATGTATATCATATGAAGAAGACAAGACACTGAACTTGAAAAACAGGATGGGGCAGTTACAACAACTCCTCTTGGAAGTATGTGGCTAAAGCTCAAAATCTTTAAAATCTTTTGAATCAGCTTCACTAAACCTTAAAGATCTAATTATCTTATTCATGAAGTTTTTCATCATTCCATATTTAAGATAAAGATGCACCATAAAAATAAATTTTTACCATATACATTTATGACCTGCTAGTTGAGGCTTTGGGACATCTCTAGTTTAAAGCAATGAAGCAAGAAATTAGAGTCACACAATACCTGAGCTTAGGAGGATATTTACACTGGATCTAAGGACCTGCAGTCAAGCTGCAAGTTCAGTTACAAGTATGATATATGGCATTGTGTATGCTAGGACTCTGGGGCATATTTTAAAATAAATGAACATTAGATTTATCCATTATTGTAATTTATTCCTGATTTTATTTTATGAGAATTTGAGAATCAGTAGTTGTGCAGGGAAAAAACTCTCTCCCCCACTGTTTTTCTTCTGCTTTCACACCATCACAACAATTATCAACATAGAAGAAGGCTTCTGTGACTAAAGTTATGGGAGATTGTCCCCCACACACCATACAGCAGAAAAAAGCTGGGTGTTCTTCAATTCAGTTCCCACACTACCTAGTTGGAGATAGTGTCAGATCCCACAGGTTGAGCTCAGCCTCACAAGAGAACCCCTTTCTTTCTCCTAGTCCCAAGTGTGGACCTCTAGAACTTCTGACCAACTGGCTTCAAGTTGGAGTTCCCACAGTCCCCTCTGTGGGTCCAATTAATTTGGTAGAGGGGTTCACAAAACTCAGGGGAACACTTGCTTATGTTTACTGGTTTATTAAGGATGATATTTTAAAGGATACAAATAAAGAGACGTGTACAGCAAGGGATAGGGAAAGGGACATGGGGCTTTCATGCCCTCCCCAGGTGCATCACCCTCCAGGAACCTCCACACATTCAGATATGCTGAAGCTCTCTGAACCGAGTCTCTTGGATTCTTATGAAGCTTCATGATGTCAGCATTCCTCCCCTGAGTGTACAGGGCCGGACCCTTTCCAAAGGGTCTTAAGACTCACAATTAGAAAGGTGGGGGAAGATTAGAGTCCTGCCTTGGAGCAGGTGAGAGGAAAACAGGAGAGAGATTCTGTCTCTTGAGGCCTGTCCCTGAGACCCAACACATTCAACATTATAATAAAAGACTGTAACAAGGGCTATATCTGTTATGAACCAGGAAACATGGGTGAAAACCAATCTATATTATAACACAGCAGTGGTAAAAGCAGCAAAGGTGTACAATGAGTTTAGATACCTAAATCTACCAATAGACTCCTGAAGACCTATGGAAAGACACTTCACAAGACTTAGTGAAGATAAAACACTGACTGGGATAGCAAGAATCAATATTGTGAAAATGACCATGCTGTCAAAAGTAATCTACAAATTCAATGCAATTCCCATCAAAAGCCACCGTCATTCTTCACAGAAAGATTGTTTAGAGAAAACAATCCTAAAATTCATATAGAACCAGAAAAGAGACCACATAGCCAAAGCAAGACTAAGCAGAAAGAACAAATCTGGAGGCATCACATCCTGACTTTAAACTATACCATAAAGCTACAGTCATTAAAATAGCATGATACTGATATAAAAATAGGCACATAGACCAAGGAAACAGAATAGAGAACCCAGAAATAAAGCAATATACTTACAGTAAACTGATCTTCAACAAAGCAAACAGAAACATAAAGTGGGGAAAGGACACTCTCTTCAACAAATGTGCTGGGATAATTGGCAAGATACATGTAGGAGAATGAAGCTGGATCCTCATCTCTCACCTTATATGAAAATCAACTCAACATGGGTCAAAGACTTAAATCTAAGACCTGAAATCATAAAAATACTAGAAGATAACATTGGAAAAATGCTTGTAGACATTTGTTTAGGCAAAGACTTCATGACCAAGAACCCCAAAACAAATGCAACAAAAGCACAGGTAAGTAAATGGGACTTAAACTGAAAATCTTCTGCACAGAAAAAGAAATAATGAAAACAGAAAGAAAGTAAACCGAGCAAAAGAAATACTCAGCAGAGTAAACAGTTTGTAAAAATCTTCACAAACTATGCATCTAACAAATGACTAATACCCAGAATCTACAAGGAACTCAAATCATCAAGGAAAAAAAACAAACGATCCCAACAAAAAGTGGGCTAAGAACATGAATAGACAATTCTCAAAAGTAGTATGTGCCCAAAGGATTATAAATCATTCTACTATAAAGACACAGGCACAGGCATGTTTATTGCAGCACTGTTCACAATAGCAAAGACTTGGAACCAACCCAAATGCCCATCAATGATAGGCTGGACAAAGAAAATGTGGCATATATACACCATGGAATACTATGCAGTAATAAAAAAGAATGAGTTCATGTCCTTTGCAGGGACATGAAGACAGAAACCATCATTCTTAGCAAACTAACACAAGAACGGAAAACGAACCACTTCATGTTCTCACTCATAAGTGGGAGTTCAACAATGAGAACACATGGACACAGGGAGAGGAACATCAAACACTAGGGCCTGTCAGTGGGTGGGAGGCTAGAGGAGGGATAACATTAGGAGAAATACCTAATGTAGATGATGGGTTGTGGGTACAGCAAACCACCATGGCACGTGTATACCTATGTAACAAACCTGCACATTCTGCACAGGTATCCCAGAACTTCAACTAAAAAAAAAAAAAAAATTGTAAAAGGAGACATACAAATGGCCAGAAAACATGAAAAACTTCTCAACATTACTAATTATCAGGGAGATACAAATTAAAACCACAATGCAATAGCACCTTACTCCTGCAAGAATGGCTATAATCAAAAAATCAAAAAATAGTAGATGTTGGCATGGATGTAGTACAAAGGTAAAACTTTTACACTGCTGGTGGGTATGTAAACTAGTGCAATTACTCTGGAAAACAGTATGGAAATTCCTTAAAAAAACTAAAAGAAGATCTACTATTTGATCGAGCAATCCCACTACTATATCTACACAGAGGAAAAGAAGATACTACACATACCAAAAAGATACTTGAACATGATGTTCATAGCAACACAACTCGCAATTGCAAAAATATGGAATGTGCTCAAATGCCCATCAATCAACAAGGGGATAAGTAAAATGTGGTGTGTGGTGTAT
>NW_012118599.1:2459065-2520288 GCF_000951035.1 Colobus angolensis palliatus
AAAAGAACAAAATAATGGTATTTGCAGCAACCTATATGGAAGGGGAGACCATTGTTCAGGAAGGGAAAACCAAACTTGTATGTTCTTACTTGTAAGTGGGAGCTAAGCTATAAGGATGCTAAAGCATAAGAATGATACAATGAACTTTGGGGACTTTGGGGCAAGAGTGGGAGGCAGTTGTGGTATAAAAGACTACACATTGGGTACCGGGTACACTGCTTGGGTGATGGGTGAAGCCAAATCTCAGAAATCATCACTAAATAATGTATTCACGTATCCAAACATCACCTGTTGCCCAAAAACCTATTGAAATACAAGAAAAAAGATTTTTAAAAAGCCAAGGAAAAACAGAATATTAGACACTTATTGTGTACTTCCTGGACAAGACCAACCTTTTGAAACTATAGAAAGTAAAATATGGCAAGAATTAGTTAAAATTCAAACTAAGTAAATGATCTATAAAAAATCACCAGGGGACCTCTAGTTTCTGCTCTAATCTTACAATTAGAAAAAGCTAAAAGTTGAAAATCAATAACTTGTTTTGGCCCCATCAGGATACGCAGGCTGTAGGACAAAATCTAAAAAGAAAGGCATACCCAGAGAGACACAGCAGACATCTGCTTACCTGCAGCAGAAAATCAGGAAGTATAAACTACTGGGAACACTTAAACGGTAATTTTGATAAATTGCTGGAAGCTGAATTTGACCCAATGTGAGAGTAAGAAACTCCTGGGGCCCCAGTTTTAGAGGGAACACTGCACTTTCATTCATTTTACCTCCAGGAAACCCATCAGATCCTCAGAACAAAGAACCAGAAAGATTTCCTTGTGTCTCTGAGAGAAAGAGAGGAAAAGTAATCTTCGTGAAGGCATCCTGAGAATTCTGCATAGTGAAGGTGTATTCTTTGTGGCAAAATACTTTATCAGATCCTTACCCATCTGGAAGAAAGACACTTCCCCTCTTATTGACTCTTTATAAGTGTGTTTTTTACAATAAACTCTTCTAAAAGTCACAACCCATGGACATAGATCCAGTAACAAACTGAGATTTAATTATAAGATTATGCTGTAGAATCTTCCCCTTCCCTATACCTTACCACTGTATTAAAAGAGCTCCGTTATAATCACAGTGGATTAAAGCTGAAAGAGCTGCAACATAAAGACTGCATTTAAGAAGAGATTCTTAGAAAATTCCAAAGATAGGGGAGAGAAAAAAGCAAGGACACTAGAGTAACTTGAAGACCCTGGCACTTGCGGCTACAACAAACATTAAAAACAGTCTAACTCCTAGGTAGATTAACTTAAAACCTTATACTAAAGGCTATTTACTCAATTCCTATTATGTAATACATCATGTGTGGTTATCAATGAAAAATTAAAAGACATGCTAAAAGGCAAGATAAAATACAACCAGAGAGGACAAAGCAAACAAGAATTCTCAGATATGACACAGATTTTGGAATTATCACACAGGGTATTTAAAACAACTATAATATTTTAAGAGCTCTAAAGGAAAAAATAGTCAATATATGTGAAGAGATGTCTAATTTAGTAGCAAGATGGAAACTAAGAATCAAAAGGAAATACTAGAAATCAAAACACCAGGAGAAATTAAGATGTCTTTGGAGGGCTTATCAGTAGACTGCAAACAGATGTGGAATGAGTGAGGTTAAGGACACACCAATAGAAACTTCCCAAATTGAAATGCAAAGAACAACCAAAAATAAGTTTAAAAAAACAGAATCGAATATCCAAGAATGGGAGTACAAGTACAAAAGTCATAAATACACATAATTAGAATGCCAGGAGGAGAAGGAAGAGAACAGAGGTAAAGAAATATTTGAAGTAATATTGGCCAAAAATTTTCCAAAATTAATTACAGATATCAAAGCATAGATGTCGGAAGCTCAGAGAACGTTAAGAAGAATAAATACCACACAAATCTGTAGGTAGTCATATTATATTCAAATGGCAGTAAACCAAAGACAAAGTAAAAATCTTAAAAGAAGGTAGGAGAAAAATACTTTACTTATAGAGGAACAAGGATAAGAATTACAGCAGATTCAGGAAGCTCTGAGAAT
Source organism: Colobus angolensis palliatus (assembly GCF_000951035.1). Taxonomy (NCBI): domain Eukaryota; kingdom Metazoa; phylum Chordata; class Mammalia; order Primates; family Cercopithecidae; genus Colobus; species Colobus angolensis. The sequence goes on from NW_012118599.1 coordinate 2,461,146, forward strand.
AAGAAGCAGTATAAACACACACACACCCACAGAAATGACACCTCGGCACATCTTGTTACATTGCAGAAAACTACAGATAACAGAAAATATTGAAAGAAGCTGGCAAGGAGTGGGGTGGAGTGGAGTGGCAGGTGGGGAGACACCTACTTATAGAGGATTGAGGAACAGACTTTCATCTGAAGCCATATACACAGGAAAAGAGTAGAATAAAATATTTAAAGTCTTAAGACATGGGGTGGAGGCAGGTGGGAGACCACACCAGGATAGGATTCTATATCCAGATAAATTGTCTATAGGAAGGAGAGCTAAAATATTTCTCAGAAAACACAAACAAGCAGACCAGACCTACCCTGCAAGAAATGTTAAAAGAAATGATGCTTCAGGGATAAGGAAGCATACAGGTCAGAAATGAGGATCTACATAAAGAAAGGAAGAACACTAGAGAAGAAGAAATGAACATAAAAGAAAATATTTTATTTTTCTTATTCTTAGTTGGTCTAAAAGATAACTGTTTAAAGGAGTAATAGTAATAATAATAAAAGTAATAATAATAATTATATGTTGTGCGATTTTGACACATGGTTGAGTAAAATGAATGACAGTAAGGTCAGTAGTGATGAAGAGGAATTGGGAATACTCTATTAAAAGATATCTGCACAACATGTGAAGCAGAGTAGTGTTATTCAAAAGTAGATTAAGATTCATTCAAAATGTATAATGTACAGCAACCGTTAATTCTTTTGTTAAGTAGCATGTATAACTGATATGCTAAGAGAACAGAGAAAATATAACCATATAAAATGCTCAGTTAAAACCAGAGAAAGCAGAAAAATAGTGAAAGACAAAAAAAGAAAAACAAATAGAAACAAATAGAAAACAGTCACAAATATAGTAGACATTAGTCCAACTATATCAATAAGTATTTCAAATGTGAGTAATCCAAACATACCACTTAAAAGATGTAGAGTGTCTGAGTGAATTAAAAACAAGTAAGCAAATAAACAAAAAGACCCAAGTATTTGTTGACTCCAGGAGACTTACCTTAAATATGATACAGATATAGTAAAAATAAGGGGATGGGTAAAGATTTACCACTCTAACACTAATAAAAGAAAGCTGAAATACTTATATTAATTTTAAACACAGCAGACTTCAGAACAAGCAAAATTATCAGAGATAAAGAAGGGTATTACATAATGATAAAGGAGTCAATTCTCCAAGAAGACATAGTAATTCTAAATACAAGCGCATTTAACAATAGGTAATCAAAACCACGTGAGACAGCAGTGGTGGCACACACCTGAAATCCCAGCTACTCAGGAGATTGAGGCAGGAGAATTACTTGAGCTCAAGAGTTTGAAGCCAGCCTGGGCAACTTAGTGGGGCCTTGTCTCAAGGAAAAAAAAAAAAAAGAAAAAAGGTTGGGGGGGGGGAACATGTGACACAAAAACTGATAAAACATGCAAAGAGAAATAGACAAATCCACTTTTATAGTTGCAGATTTCAAAATTGCTCTTTCAGTAATGGATAAATCAGGCTGAAATCAGTAAGGATTTATTTGACTTGAACAAAACAGTTAATTGACTTGATCTGACATTTATAGAACATTTGATTTAGTAACAGCAGAATACATGTGCTTCTCAAGCTGGCATGGAACATTAAAATTTACCAAACTCTGGGTCTTAAAATTCACATTAAATATAGAAGAATTGAAATATTACAAAGTATGTATTTCATACCACAGTGGAATTAACTCAAAATCAATAGCAAAAGGAAAGCTAGTGTATTCGCCAAATATTTGTAGAAGAACCTACTTTTAAATAACACATGAGTGAAGAAAGAAGTATCAAAAGAAATTAAAAAGTATTTTGAACTAAATGAAAATAAAAATATATTGTATCAAAATTTGTCATATACAGCAAAAGCAGTGCTTAGAGAAAAATCTATAGACTCAAATACATACTTAGAAAAAAATATTGAAGATTCCACTTTAGGGAAAAACACAAAGAAGATCAGTTGAAGCCTCAAGCAAACAGAAGCAAAGAAATAACACAAATCAGATAAATTAATGGTAAGAAAAAAAATAGAGAAAAACAACACACAAAAAACAGCTGGTTCTGAAAAGATCAATACAATTGATACACTTCTAAACACACTAACAAAAAAGAAAGAAGCTACAAATTACTAACCTCAGAAATGAAAGAGGAGCCATCCCCACAGATTCTGTGGACACTAAAAGGAAAATAAAGCAATATCGCAAACCAGCCTTATGCTCACCAATATAACTTAGGAAGATCTTTCTAACAAATTAGGACCTTCAAACACAGAATTCTTTTCTTCATAGAAATTTGTTTTTGTTTTTTTTTTTACTTTCTAAAACATCTCCATGGTTGTTTTATTACTACACATTAATAGATGTCATATGAAATAGAGAAAACCAAAATGAAGAAGAAGATATAATCTATATTCTCAATGTCAGAGAAAACATTTGCTAATATTTTGGCAGACATACCTCTGAATTTTATGTATGTAGATACAGATACATAGCAAAACTGATGTAATGCAGTATATACATTTTTAAGTTGTAGTAAAATGCACATAACAAAATATCTTAACCATTTCAAAATGTACTATTCAATAGTGTTAAAATGCATTAACACTGTTGTGCAACCAATCTACAGAACCATCATGCAAAACTGAAACTCTATATCCATTAAACTCTGTTTCCTCTCGTCCAAGTCCTATATAATGTTTTATAAACCTTTTAACATATTGATATCTTGTCAAAGATACTTATAATTCATTTTTGATATCTGCATTGGATCATAATTGATTTAGCTGTCCAACTATTTTTGAAATTTTGATGTTTTAGTACTCATTCTTAAACTAAATATTTTTACACACTCCTCATTTTCTGCAGATTAACTCTTAGAAGTGCAAATTCTGGACCCACATGTATGCACATTATTAAGGCTTTTCTCTCATTACTTAAGCTGTTAAAGTCCAGTTGGTGAGAATTTATTGATGAGAAAATGTAAGAAATTGTATCGTGAAAAAAATAAAGGCAAGTGGCAGGGACCTTACTGTATCACAATACAGTATTTTGATGTATTAAGTATTACAAACTGGCAACAGATGGAGAAGCAATAAGTGTAAGGACAGGAGATCTGGAGTCAAATGCCCACAATGTCACCTATTACTGGAGTCCCCTGATGCACTGACTCTGTAAACTTATTTTATCATTTTAAAGTTGGATCAATAATACCTGTTATAGAAACCTCTGATGGTTGTTTAAAGGATCAATATGAAACAGGCCGGCCGGGCGCCGTGGCTCACGCCTGTAATCTCAGCACTTTGGGAGGCCAAGACGGGAGGATCACGAGATCAGGAAATCGAGACCATCCTGGCTAACCCGGTGAAACCCCGTGTCTACTAAAAAAACACAAAAAACTAGCCGGGCGTGGTGGCGGGCGCCTGTAATCCCAGGTACTCGGGAGGCTGAGGCAGGAGAATGGGGTGAACCCCGGGAGGCGGAGCTTGCAGTGAGCTGAGATCCTGCCACTGTACTCCAGCCTGGGCGACAGAGCGAGACTCCATCTCAAAAAAAAGAAAGAAGAAACAGGCCATAAAGCACTTAGAAAATGTATATTTTCATTAGGATTAGAGCTAAATGGAAGTCACAGCCAGCCCTCAGGGGGTGTCAGCAATATCCGAAGGAGACCAAGTGAGGCTGAGTAGGTTAGGAAACTGCCCAGTGCCATGATCAGCGATAGACTTCAATGCATATGTTGTTTGGAGAAGCAGCTACTAAACTAAGGAAGCCTATTTGCTACTTTCTATTGCTATATCAGAAATTACACTTCATTGTTTAAACAATAATCATTCACCATCTTCCACAGTTTCTTTTTTTAAAAAAACTTTAAGTTCAGGGGTATGTGTGCAGGTTTGTTACACAGGTAAAATGTGTGTTATGGGGATTTATTGTACAGATTATTTTATCACTCAGGAATTAAGCCTAGTACCCATTAATAATTTTTTCTGATCCTCTCCCTCCTCCCATGCTACACCCTCCAGTGTGTTGTTCCCCTCTAGGTGTCCATTTGTAAGTGATAACACGTGGTATTTGGTTTTCTATTCCTGTGTTAGTTTGCTGAGAATGATGGCCTCCAGCTCTATCCATGTCATTGCAAAGGACATGATCTCATTCTTTTCTATGGCTGCATAGTATTCATTGGTGTATATGTACATTTTTTTTATCCAGTTTATCATTGATGGACATATGGGTTGATTCCACGTCTGTGCTATTGTGAACGGTGCTGCAATGAACATTCACATGCAGTGTCTTTATAATAGACCTATTTATATTCCTTTCGGTAAATTCTCAGGAGTAGGATCACTGGGTCAAATAGTATTTCTGTCTTTAGGTCTTTGAGGAATCGCCACACTGTCTTCCACAATGGTTGAACTAATTTGCATTTCCACCAACAGTATGAAAGAATTCCTTTTTCTCCACAAGCTCACCAGCGTCTGCTGTTTTTTGACTTTTTAGTAATAGTTATTCTGACTGATGTGAGATGGTATCTCATTGTGGTTTTGATTTGCATTTCTCTAATGATCAGTGATGTTGATCTTTTTTCATAAGATTATTGGTCACATGTATGTCTTCTTTTGATAAGTGTCTGTTCATGTCCTTTGCCTACTTTTTAATGGGACATTTTTCTTGTAAATTTAAGTTCCTTACAGATGCTGGATATTAGACCTTTGTCAGATGCATAGTTTGCAAAAATTTTCTCCCATTCTGTAGGTTGTCTGTTTACTCTGCCGATAGTTTTGTTTGCTGTGAAGCAGAGCTCTTTAGAGTCCGTGTATCAATTTTTGCTTTTGTTGCATCATCATAAAATCTTTGCCCCTGCCTATGTCCTGAATGGTATTGCATAGGTTGTCTTCTGGGGTTTTTATAGTTTTGGGTTTTACATTTAAGTCTTAATCTATTGTGAGTTAATTTTTGTATACAGTATAGGGAAAGGGTTCAGTTTCAATTTTCTGCATATGGCTAGCCAGTTATCCCAGCACCATTTATTGAATAGGGAATCCTTTCCCCATTGTTTGTTTTTGTCAGGTTTCTCAAAGATCAGATAGTTGTAGGTATACAGTATTATTTCTAGTGTCTCTGTTCTGTTCTATTGGTCTATGTGTGTATTCTTGTATCACTACCATGCTGTTTTCATTACTGTAGCTCTTGTAGTATAGTTTGAAATTGGATAGTGAGATGCCTCCAGCTTTTTTCTTTTTGCTTAGGACTCTCCTGGCTATTCAGACTCCTTTTTAGTTCCATATGAATTTAAAAACAGTTCTAGTTCCATGAAGAATGTCACTGGTAGTTTAATGGGAAAAGCATTTAATCTAGAAATTGCTTTGGGCAGTGTGACCATTTTCATGATATTGATTTTTTTCTATCCATGAGCATGGAATGTTTTTCTGTTTCTTTGTGTCATCTCTGATACTTTGATCAGTGGTTGCAGTTCTCTTTGTAGAGATCTGTTACCTCCTTAGCTCTATTCCTAGGTTTTTTATTCCGTTTTGCTTCCACAATTTCTGAGGGTTAGGAATTCAGACAAGGCACAGAAGTGACAATTGCTCATGCTGTCTTTCTTAGGGCTCAGATGGAACACTTGTAGTCTGGAGACTGAAATTTTCTCCTTTTTTGCCCCTCAGAAAGAAACATTTAACAGGGACTTAAAACAGAAGTGAGACCTTAGGCCACTGAGAGAAAATGAATCCCTGAACTTGCCCTCCAGAAAGTACCTTTTCTATAGCAAGCTTCTTTTAGTGAAACAAATGAAGCTGCTCAGGTCATAGACACTCTTGTGAAACTCTGACCACTGGAGAGGTTGGAGAAACATCTTTATGAGGGGTTATCTATGCTACAGGTACTGTTTCTTGACCTCTCTACAAGAACATTGGTATGCAGGAGTCAAATACTGGTATTATGGCAATTTCACCTAAAGATAGTTTTTCTCTTGCCATGCAAAGGACTGCTTGCCTACATGGAGATGGAATCTTCTGAAGATTCCCCTTCAGTCCCATGACTGGCATCTGATGTCAGCTGTCAGCCGAGGCCCTAGTTGGGCTGTCACTTGGAAAATCTGTATGTGACCTTTGAAGCATGTACCCTAATTTTTCTTACCACATTGTGGCTAGGTTCTATGGACATACATCCAGAGAACCAGGAGGAAGCCTTCTTGCCTTATATGAACTAGTCGTGGAAGTCACGTGCCATCATCTCCACCACATTCTATAGGTTGAGGTAGTTTCAAATGAATACCGTGGTTAAAGAAAAGGGAACACAGATGACACATTTTGATGGAGGCATGTCAGTGTGTCAATGTTATATGTAAGAACATTTTATGATTGGCTATATCTTAGGCCATTTTTAGAAAATATAATGTGACAAAGAGCCAGAATACCCCATTTTTAGAAAATATAATGTGACAGAGAGCCAGAACACAAAACCCTAAAACTGTTACTTTTCCCATCCCTCATAAGGTTATAAAAGCTACACACTTCTTCCTAGCTTCTCAGGAGTCATCTTGTAAAAGTGCTGATCATGAAGGGTAGAAGATTAGAAATATGACAGAGTAGAATTATTTCGAAGAAAGGCTAGCATTATAAAAAGCCACCTTTTAAATTATTTAATATGAACTTAGTTCTAAATTGGATAGGATTAATAAGTAATTTTTTTACTACCCAATACGTGGGGGTTGGCAGGGAAGGATTAATTAGTAATACACAAAATTTAAAAATTATATTTTCTCAGTACCTTTTTTCTAAGTTGAAAATTGTGATTCTGTTTTTATTGAATTGGGTTTGCAAAAAATATTACCACTGGTTTAGAGATAATTACTGATATTACAGAAAATTGCTTGCTTGCATTTAAAATAGCAAGTTGCCCAATTAGGAGTAGATAGTAAAATTGTTGACATTGGAAAAGCCTCATTTGGAGTTCTGGCAGACACCTTTGAAATAGGAAAGTGGTTGTATTTCTATAGGCATCTATAAATATGCACTATTACACAGAGACCTGATACTACTTTTGGGGGAAGTTGCAAACCTATGACTGTTGATGCCCCCAGACTAAAACCTGAATATGTAGAGTTGAAGTATTAAGATTAATTTTTGTGATTCATGCATGCCAGAATATTAAGAAAATGGGGGTTTTCAGTATCAGTTTAGAAAAGTGAGAAAAGGAGGCAAGCTTTGTGCATAAAGAGACTAAAAAACAAATAGCTTCCCCTTCCTCTGGCCAAGGGATACCTGCAGATTCCTTTTTTCATGTTCCTTTGAGCTGCTAGTCAGGAGTTATGCAGGGGCCTGTGTTATTTTTCTAATCTTTGTCTTTTTTTTTTTTCTATTTTCTTAAAGAGTTCCTAGATTGTGTCTTTTATCTCCTATACTAAATTTCTTATTTTAGATATCATATTTTTAATTCACAATGTTTTTTTGTAATTTTCTTTATGCTATTTTTTATGAATGCTATATTTTCTCTTACCTTTCTAAGCGTAGTATATGCAATTGCTTTGACTTACATTTTCTTTGTTTTCCCTAAGTATTTTCTCTGTTTACTTATTATGTGGCTATTTTGATGTTAAAGAATTTCCTCATTTGACTGGTGATTCTTGACTATGTGGGTATATTTAAGAGCAACACACCAAACTGAATTGGTAGCTCTGTCAGTGGGTGCAGCTCCCGGACTAGAAAGCTTCCCTGAAGGGTGATAGGGTGAACAGCCATCTTTTCTCTAAGGGTGTCCTATGTCAGTATCTATAAATCCTGTTTCCTCTGATTGTTAGGCCTTTCCAGAGAAGGATTCTACAGTATTATCACAAGGAATTTTAAAGCCACTTTCTGAAAGACAGAGGAAGTTTTCACACTATTCTGTATGCACACATATACCTAATTTCTCCCTGTCCACTTTGCTCCTTGACTTCCTGTGTGCTTGCTTTCTTTATATTTAGAACTTCTCTGGTCAGTTTTCTTCAGAGATTAAATACGTAGTTTCCTTGGGGTTAAACAAGGGGAGTCAGCTATATTTGTTTACAGTGGAAACCCAAAGGGTACAACTATTCCTTATAAAGTCTTTCATGGAATTTCTTAGCCCCCAAACATTCACAAATTTTATACTGAGTATTATACCAACTTCCTGGGCCTTTCTGGGGTTCTGTAGAGCAGATGGCCATGATTCTCACCAAACCACCCTACCAATTGCAAGAACATTGGTAAATATCTTCTCCCATCTGCCTTGTGTCATCATGCATTGGGATAAGAGGGTTATAGAATTCCCCTGGTTTCATTGAATTCAGAATTCACATTTCTGTTCTTTGTTCTCCTTTTCTTGAGATAATTTTTTGAGAAAAAGGAAAAAGATATGTTCACTACACTTTGACATTATAAATCTTGTTTTATAATAAAGTGTATTTTTATTACAAAATTAATGTGCTTAAGCTAGAGGAGATTCCAAATAGAAATCATAACCTAAAAATCATCCTTAATCCTGCCACTCTTAGATAATTGCTATGAAAGTACATATTCTTAATTGACATATTCATTCTCATTCTATCAATCTGACCCAAAGCTAATTATTAAACTACTCAGGTTCTCAAGATTTTATCTCACAAAATAAAAAGATTAGACCAGATAAATAAGTAAAATACTCCTTTCAGAACCTGTTTACCTTTAATGGAACAAAGCTTTCTCTTAGAATTTCAAGTCTATTTATTTCTATTTATTATCTGATGTTGATTATTATCAACATCAGAGAGCACTACCTACAGACATGTACTCTAAGACTTGATACTTCCTTTCTATACAAAGATACAATAAATTAGCCAAGTTAAAAACAAAAACTTTCATACAATAAAGAAAATAAAAGGTGTTAGTCATTAGTTGCTCCTCTAGGAAGAAAGAAATTATATGTAGTTTCATTTCTCACATTTGAGAAACAATAACACTTGTAAAGCTCACGTGAACTACCTAATTAATCAATTGTGATTCAGGACATGGAAAACTCCTTTCACAACAGAGGCCATGTCTTATTCATCCTTATCTCTTTCATGGTGCCTAAATAACTGCTTCACACATCTTGACTCCTAAGAAAAGGAAATTAAATACCTGAAAAAATATCTTTGAAAAAACTTAATAGACTGTATTTTTACATTCAGGTGAGGTTTTTCCCTTTGCTGAGATTAATTTCAATTTAGCCTAAGATATATGGATAAATTAATTTATTGTGCAGATGGCATTTGCAAGTTAAAATGTTGTTTGCCTGGCTTTCCTCTGAATGAGTGTTCTTCTCTCTCTCAAGCAAAGGAAAATATCATTTCATTAAATACATAGAGAAGATGTCTAACTTTCAAAAATGCCAAAAGAAAAGTGGTACATTTGGAGTGTAATGAGTTTGGTAAATTAAAATTTTTAAATTTTAATGCTTATGTTTTACTAAACGATACATGTTTATTGCATAAGAATAAAAATACAGATAGGCAAAAACAAAGAAACTTAGAATCATAATTCCAACAGTCGAAGATAATCACTGTTTATATTTTGCTCTAGTTTTTTAATTTATCATACTTAAAAGCAAGGAATTGTATGATTTAAACACCAAAAAACCAAAAATGAGCCTATTTTTCTCAAAGTTCTCACAGTCAGCTTGAGGGTTAAAAAACCTGCTAAAGCCTCTGATATGGCTGATCAAAATAAGCACTCAATACTCATGCTCAACACACAGATCTGTATTATGGATTGAGGGGATGAGGATCCAGTGATCTTACCAATTACTGGTATCCTTTAATCTCCCATCTTGCTTTCATTTTTCTTTGGAAAGAATACAACTGGATTCAGAAGGAAAGCCAGTGACTCATCTCGGACCATTACTTGCATATGTCTGAAACTTATATCTTTTCAAGTAAGAAAAATCGTCCAAACAAATAGGATGTGCAATCATTCTGAGCCTGAGGAAATCCACGGTTTAGTACAAGGGTTGGCAAACCAAATTCACCAACTATCTGTTTTCTTATGGCCTATGAGCTAAACTGGTTCTAAAACTTTTAAATGGTTGAGAAAAAAATCAAAAGAAGAATAATACTGTATAACACATGAAGATTATGTGAAATTCAAATTTCAGTGTCTTAAGGGAAGTTTTATTGAAATAACCATGGCCATTCGTTTATATAACATCTGTGACTTCTTTCATGTTACAACAGTGTTAAGCGGTTAAGACAGAAATTGTAGGGCCTATAAATCAAAGCTGGCTCTTTACAGAAAAAGTCTGCTGACTCCTGGTTTTAATCTTTTCATTTCATTTCTAATATCAGCATCAGGGGCTCGTCTTCCATGGCCCATGTTATCTATGATTGGTATTTTAGGATGAAAAGCTTAATCCTGTTTGGCTAATTCACCTAAGACTAACTTATTAAAAGGACATCTATTTTTTAATTTGTTCAGCTGTTGTATCTTGAATAATAAAGCAAATTTTAGCAAAACTAAAACAAATAGGGAAGCATCTACTAATGAATACATTTTACCTGATGCCTTTATTAAAAGAGTATATTCCAGCCATATGCATTGTATACTTTCTTATGACCTCTTTTTTCCAAGTAAGATAATCATCAAAATATCAATTTTTAAAAGCACTCTTTTTTAAGTTCTGGAATACATGTGCTGAATGTACAGGTTTGTTACAAAGGTATACACATGCCATGGTGGTTTGCTGCACCTATCAACCCATCATCTAGGTTTTAAGCCCCGCATGCATTAGGTACTCGTCCTAATGCTCTCCCTCCTCTTTCCCCCTACCCCCCACGACAGACCCTGGTGTGTGATGTTCCCCCACACTCCCTGTCCGCCATGTCCATGTGTTCTCGTTGTTCAACTGCCACTTATGAGTGAGGACATGTGGTGTTTGGTTTTCTGTTCCTATGTTAGTTTGCTGAAGATGATGATGTCTAGCTTCATCCATGTCCCTGCAAAGAACAAGAACTCACTTTTTTTATGGCTGCACAGTATTCCACGTGGAATACTCCACATGGAATATTATGCATGGCTGCATAGTATTCCACATTCCAAAATGTGGTGTTTATGTGCCACATTTTCTTCAGTCTATCATGGATGGGCATTTGGGTTGGTTCCAAGTCTTTGCTACTGTAAATAGTGCTGCAATAAACATACGTGTGCATGTGTCTTTATAGAAGAATGATTTATAATCCTTTGGGTATATACCCATTAATGAGATTGCTGGGTCAAATGGTATTTCCGGTCCTGGATCCTTGAGGAATCACCACACTGTCTTCCACAATGGTTGAACTAATTGACACTCCCACTAACAGTGTAAAAGCATTCGTATTTCTCTGCATCCTCGCCAGCATCTGTTGTTTCCAGACTTTTTAATGATCACATTCTAACTGACATGAGATAGCAGGCATCTCATTGTGGTTTCGATTTGCATTTCTCTAATGACAGTAATGATTAGCTGATTTTCATATGTTTGTTGGCTACATAAATATCTTCTTTTGAGAAGTTTCTGTTTATATCCTTTGCCCACTTTTTGATGGAATTTTTTTTCTTGTAAATTTAAATTCCTTGTAGATTCTGGATATTAGCCCCTTGTCAGATGGATAGATTGCAAAATTTTTCTCCCATTCTGTAGATTGCCTGTTCAGTCTGATGATAGTTTATTTTGTTGAGCAGAATCTCTTTAGTTTAATTAGATCCCATTTGTCACTTTTGGCTTTTCTTGCAATTGCATTTGGTGTTTCAGTCATGAAGACTTTGCCCATGCCCATGTCCTGAATGATATTTTTTTTTTTTTTTTGTGATTTTGGGTTTCACATTTAAGACTTCAATCCACCTTGAGCTAATTTTTGTATAAGGTGTAAGGAAATGGTCCAGTTTCTGTTCTCTGCATATGACTAGCCAGTTTTCCCAGCACTTTTTATTAAATAGGGAATCCTTTCCCCATTTCTTGTTTTTGTCAGGTTTGTCAAAGATGAGATGGTTGTAGATGTGTAGTGTTATTTCTTAGGTCTCTGTTCTGTTACAGTGGCCTATATATCTTGTTTTGGTACCAGTACCGTACTGTTTTGGTTACTGTAGTCTTGTAGCTTAGCCTGAAATCAGGTAGCGTGATGCCTCTAACTTTGTTCTTTTTGCTTAGGATTCTCTTGGCCATATGTGCTTTTTTGGTTCCACCTACAATTTGAAGTATTTTTGTCTAATTCTGCAAATATAGTCACTGGTAGCTTGATGGGAATAGCATTGAATCCATAAGTTACTTTGGGCAGTATGGCCATTTTCACAATATTGATTCTTCCTATCAATGAACATGGAATGTTTTTCCATCTGTTTGTGTCATCTCTTATTTTCTTGAGCAGTGGTTTATAGTTCTCCTTGAAGAAGTCCTTCACATCCCTTGTAAGTTGTATTCCTAGGTATTTTAATGTCTTTGAAGCAACTGTGAATGGGAGTTTACTCAAGATTTAGCTTTCTGCTTGTCTCTTGTTGTTGTATAGGAATACTTGTGATTTTTGCACATTAATTTTGTATCCTGAGACTTTGCTGAAGCTACTTGTCAGTTTAAGGAGTTTTGGGCCTGAGAGAATGGTGTTTTCTTAATATACAATCATGTCATCTGCAGAGACGATTTGACTTCCTCTTCCTATTTGAATACTCTTTCTTTCTTTCTCTTGCCTGATTGCCACAGCTAGAACTTCCAACACTATGTTGAATAGGAGTGGTGAGAGAGGGTATCCTTGTCTTGTGCTGGTTTTCAAAGGTAATGCTTCCAGTTTTTGCCCACTCAGTACGACGTTGGCTTTGGGTTTAACATAAATAGCCTTTATTATTTTGAGATATGTTCCATCAATACCTAGTTTATTGAATGTTTTTAGCATGAAGGGATGCTGAATGTTATCTAAGGCCTTTCCTGCATCTATTGAGATAATCTTGTGGTTTTTGTCATTAGTTCTTTTTATGTGATGGATTATGTTTATCAATTTGTGTATGTTGAACCAGTCTTGCATCCCAGGGATAAAACTGACTTGATTGTTGTGGATAAGCTTTTGATGTGCTTCTGGATTCAGTTTGTTAGTAGTTTATTGAGGATTTTTGCATTGATGTTCATCAGGGATATTGGCCTGAAATTTTCTTTTTTTGTTGTGTCTCTGTGAGGCTTTGGTATCATAAAATGAGTTAGGGAGGTATCTCTCTTTTATTACTGTTTGAAATAGTTTCAGAAGGAATGGTACCAGCTCCCGGTTGATGAAATAATGTCATTTGTAGTTTGACAGGAATAGCACTGGATCTGTAAATTGTTTTTGGGAAGTATTACCATTTTAACAATATTGATTCCTTCTATCTGTGAGTATGGAACATTTTTCCATTTGTTTGTGTCATCTCTGATTTTTTTCAGTACTGTTTTGCAATTCTTGTTATAGAAATCTTTCACCTCTCTGGTTAGCTGTATTCCTAGGTTTTTTGTTTTATTTTGTGGTGATTGTGAATGGCATTGTGTTCTTGATTTGGCTCTCAGACATTATTGGTGTATAGAAATGCTACCAATTTTTGTACATTGATTTTGTACCCTGAAATTTTGCTGAAGTTGTTTATCAGATCTAGGAGCTTTTGGATAGAAACTGTGGGGTTTTCTAGTTAGAAAATAATGTCATCTGCAAACATCAATAGTTTAACTTCTTCTCTTCCTATTTAGATGTCTTTTACATTTTTCTCTTGCCCAACTCATCTGCTAGGACTTCCAGTACTATGTTGAATAGGAGTGGTGAGAGAGGGCATTGTTGTCTTGTTTTGGTTCTCAAGGGGAAGTCTTCCAGCTTTTGCCCATTCAGTTTGATGTTGACTGTGAGTTTATCACAGATGGCTCTTATTATTTGGAGGTATGTTTCTTTGATTCCTAGTTTGATAAGGGCTTTTAACATGAAAGGATGTTGAATTCTATTGAAAGACTTTTCTGCTTCTATTGAGATACCCACATATTATTTGGTTTTGTTCTATGTCATAAGTCATTTATTGATTTGCATACATTGAACCAACCTTGCATTGTAGGAATAAAGCCTACTCTATCATGGATGGTGGATTAGCCTTTTGATGTGCTGCTGGATTTGATTTGCTAGTATTTTGTTCAAGATTTTTATGATACCAAAACTTGGCAGATACACAACCAAACAAACAAAAACTTCAGGCCAATATCCTTGATGAACATAGATATTTCTGGCCATATTGTTATCCTGCATTCTGTTTCTGGAAGCACAAGCTCCATGGAAAATTAATATGGTAACAGCAACTAATAGTTTAAGTTACCACCAAAGGCTTTTATTTTCCTTGTTTTTTTCTATTTTCCTTGTTCATCTACAACTTTTACTTTCAGGGGATATAATTTAATTAAATTTGTTTTTCACCAGTCAATGTGAAATGTCCTTTTTGGATAAAGTTTCATTCAAGCCTCTTTAGAAGCAGCTGACCTTCACAGATTACATAGGTAATTGGTTGTCCAGATTCTCTTCTTTTGGGCATCACCTCTTCCCTCTTCCATAGTAACATCATTTCAGGTATTTAATTTGGTTAGTGCTTATCCTGCCACCATCTGGCCAGAAGTGGTCATGTGATCTAGGCCTGGCCAATATCCCTGGCCTTCGATTAGTTTAGATATAACCATGTAGCCATATCTTGGAGACTAGAATTCTTCCCAGAGACTTTGTCAGGAAAAGCACATTTTTCTCTTGAGCTTCAGGCTCTTCATTCATTCATTTATTCATTCATTACTTACATAAATATTAATGAGTATATTTTTATGCCAGACTCTGATCTGGTCTGTTGATATGTCAGTGAACTAAATAGGGTAAACAGTCATGCCTTATGGAGTTTACATTCTAATCATGGAGGGAGAGGGATAATAAACAGTAAATAAAATGCATAAATAATAACTGACATACCAAAAAGAAACAAGAGTCATGAAAATGAAGGAAAAATAGGACAAGATAAGCAGAATTTGTGGTCAGGATAGGTCTTCTTAAAAAGAGGCCATTTAAGGCTGCGGTGGCTCACGCCTATAATCCCAGCACTTTGGGAGGCTAAGGTGGGCAGATCACGAGGTCAGGAGATCAAGACCATCCTGGCTAACTAGGTGAAACCCCATCTCTACTAAAAATACAAAAAATTAGCCAGGCCTGGTGGCGGGTACCTGTAGTCCCAGCTGTTCGGGAGGCTGAGGCAGGAGAATGGCATGAACCCAGGAGGCAGAGCTTGCAGTGAGCCGACACCACAACACTGCACTCCAACCTGGGCAACAGAGCAACTCCATCTCAAAAAAAAAAAAAAAAAAAAGACATTTAAGCAATGACTTAAAAGAGAAAATAGTTAGCCATGCAGATAAATGGGTGTAAAGTATAGCATGCAGAATATTTGCCACCATAAAATTCCTGAGGCAAGAACAAACCAATGTTCAAAGAATGGTGAAGTGGCCAATTAAGTTGTTACAAAATGTTCAGTGGGTGGTACAGCAGATAGAATTGAGGTCAGAGAGGTAATGAGAGAAAAACATGTAGTACTTTGTAGGCCATTTATAGACTTTGGATTTTGCATATATAAAATGGGAAGCATTGCAGGATATTGAGTAGAAGAGGAATGTAATTTGACATAATTTTAGAACACCCTGATATCTAAGTTGGGAACAAACTTTAAGATAGAAAACTGAAGCTCAGATTAGAGTGGTAGCATTGGAAACGGGAGAAACTGAGACATAGAGGGTTAAGTTTTGAAGGTAGATCCAAGGAGATTTTCTGATGTGCTGAATGAGATATATGATAAAAAGGAACAAAGAAGGATTTCAAAATTTTTGAATTGAGTATCTGTAATAATAGAATAGTCATTAAATGATATGGGAAAGTCTACCCAATGGGCAGGCTTAGCAGATCATCAGTTTGGGGCATGTTGAGTTTGAGATTTCTATTAGACATCCAAATGAGAACGTCAAGTAGGCAGTTGAAAATGTAGGCTTGTAGTTTGTATCTGGACATAAGAATTTGGAAGTTGTCAGATTATATTTGTACTGTAAAGCTACGATACTGAATAATATTATAAAAGAGCGAGGAAAGAACAGATCTTTAGGTGTATTCCTTTAGATCCTTAGATTTTTCCTTTTTTAGGGGAAAGATATAAACCTTAAATATTTCAAAAATAAGAGGTTGGGGAGACATGGAAGAACATGTCAAAAAGATAAGAGCAACCAGTAAGGTAGGAGGCAAACGAGGACAGAGTGGTTTCACGGAGGAAGGTATGATCGATTTCCAGATTTCCAGTCACCTTGCCAATGGGTAAAGAGAACCTGTATGATATTGAAGCCAAACAATGCAAAAAAATCTGTATTGAATAAAAATTGTTTCACGAGCTGGGTGCTGTGGCTCACTCCTGTAATCCCAGCACTTTGGGAGGTCAAGGCAGGCAGATCACTTGAGGCCAGGAGTTTGAGACCAACCTTTCAAACATGTTGAGTTTGAGATTTCTATTAAACATCCAAATGAAAATGTTAAGCAGGCAGTTGAAAATGTAGGCTTTGTAGTTTGTGTCTGGACATAGGAATTTGGAAGTTGTCAGATTATATTTGTCCTGTAAAGCTACAACAGTGAAACCTTGTCTCCACTAAATATACAAAAATTAGCCAGGCATGATGGCACATGTCTGTAGTCCCAGCTACCGGAGTAGGCTGACTCATGAGACTTGCTTTAACTCAGGAGGCAGAGGTTGTAGTGAGCTGAGATGGTGCCATTTTTCTCCAGCTTGGGCAGTGTTGTGAGACTCTGTCTCAAAAAAAAAAATTGTTTCACTTTTATTCCCACATTGATGCCCCCAAAATTACTTTTGACTAGGACAATGGATTTCAATTCAGTCAACACATGTGACAAGAGTTACAGTTGCTTAAACAAAGCATCATTTAGAAGTTTTCCTTAAAAGGTAGCAATGTAACTGGCAGGTATTTTCATTGTCTTCTACACTAAATCTCCCAATTGCTAGGCATCTTTTTTTCTAGGTCTACACTTACAAAAGTATCATCATCAATTTATCATTATAATATAGCTAGTTCATGCCCAAACAAAGTCACATCTGAATAGCAACTAAAACTATGGCTTACTTCTACAAAGAAAGATGATATCTTTAAATTATTCTGAAGATAATGTCTAATATTAAAATTTACTCTCATATACAACTATACTTTGTTAATTAACAATAAAACTAAACTAAAATAAGATCTGCTCTCTCTGGTTACATTCATTTGCTTTCTATTTTTTTAAAATAATACCTCATATACGCAACTTGCCACAAGACCATTTTTAATATTAGACTTTTATTCTCTTTTTATTTAGCTAATTGCTCAGTTCATCTAGGACTCTTGCTTCACAGAATAGCACAAACCATAATTTTTAAAAGGTCTAGAGATATCATATTTTCTTAATGACTTTCAGCAGGAAATAAAAGGAAGTGCCCAAATAATCCTTTAGTTCATCCATGATTTTTTTCAAGCTCTATTTTGGAGCATTAGACCTATTGTTTCTTTCAAGTTGGTAATGATTCTTTTCACTATTATCATGACACAAGTAGTCCAAGATTGACAGGTGCTAACCACAGGCTGCAATTTGGTAAAACTTTTTTCATATTTTATATAAAATGTGTCTGCCTCCTTTGGATACTGTCACTTTTATGCCTAAAGTCTTAGAATGAAGGGATTAAAATAGAATTATTCTGAAAGTGGAGTATCAGGTAAGATTTTAAAAGCTACTACTGTTCCTCCTCAATTTCTAGACCTATACATTTAGATATGGAAGAGGCATCATTCTATATAAATTGTTGTCACAGATCATATACCACACAAAATAAGACAAGGTAGATCTTCAGTCCAGTATGGTTAATTAAGGGAAAATGTGAATAAATTTTCAATACATCAAGTTATCATTGTATAAGGCTAACTACTTATCCATGGTGTGAAAATAATAGTAGTTCCTTTCACGAATGTCAGATTGCTTTACTTCTTTTCTGTGAAATGAGTTCTACAAACAGAAGTTACATTGATGGACATAGTGGTATTTGAGAGAGTAAGTTTATGTTATAGGCAAATGTAACATGGCCACAGAAAGCAAATTTAGAAAGAAAGAATAAGAAAGAATGAACAAAGCCTCCAAGAAGTTTGGGATTATGTTAAGTGACCAAACCTAAGAATAATTGGTGTTCCTGAGGAAGAAGAGAAATATAAAAGTTTGGAAAACTTATTTGGGGGAATAATTGACAAAAACTTCCCTGGCCTTGCTAGAGACCTAGACATCCAAATACAACAAGTTCAAAGAATATCTGGGAAATTCATTACAAAAGATCATTGCCTAGGCACATTATCATTAGGTTATCTAAAGTCAACACAAAGGAAAAAATTTTAAGAGCTGTGAGACAAAAGCACCAGGTAACCTATAAAGGAAAACCTATCAAATTAACAGCAAATTTCTCAACAGAAACCCTGCAAGCTAGAAGGGATTGGGGCTTTATCTTCAGCCCCTTAAACAAAACAATTATCAGCCAAGAATTTTGTGTCCAGTGAAACAAAGCTTCATAAATGAAGGAAAGATACAGTCTTTTTCTGACAAACAAATGCTGAGAGAATTTGCCATTACCAAGCCAGCACTACGAGAACTGCCGAAAGGACCCTAAACCTCAAACAAAACCTGGAAATGCATCAAAACAGAACCTCTTTAAAGCATAAATCTCACAGGATCTATAAAACAAAAATACAATAATATTTAAAAAAACACAAGGTATACAGACAACAAATAACATTATGAATGGAACGGTACCTCACATCTGAATACTAATGTTGAATGTAAATGGTCTAAATGCTCTACTTAAAATATACAACATTGCATAATGGGTAAGAATTCACCAACCAGCTATCTGCTACATTCCAGGGGCTCATCTAACTTCTAAGGAATCACATAAACTTAAGGTAAAGGGGTGAAAAAAGACATTGTATGCAAATGGTCACCAAAAGCAAGCAGGAGTAGCTATTCTTATATCAGAGGAAACAAACTTTAAACCAACAGCAGTTTAAAAAGACAAAGAGGGGCTGGGTGCAGTGGCTCAGACTTGTTATCCCAGCACTTTGGGACGTCGAGGTAGGTGGATAACTTGAGGTCAGGATTTCAAGACCAGCGTGACCAACATGGTGAAACCCCATCTTGACTAAAAATACAAAAATAGCCAAGTGTGTTGGTGCATGCCTGAAATCCCAGCTACTTGGGAGGCTGGGGCAGAATTGCTTGAATTCGGGAGGCGGAGGTTACAGTGAGCCAAGATCATGCCATTGCACTCCAGCCTGGGCAACAAGAACCCAACTCCATCTCAAAAAAAAAAAAAAAAACAAACAAAGAGGGATTATACAATAATAAAAGCCTTGTCCAACAGGAATATATCACAATCCTAAATATATATGCACTTAACACTGGAGCTCTCAAATTTATAAAACAATTACTACTGCAAATGAGATAGACAGCAGCACAATAATAGTGGGGGGCTTGAATACTCCATTGACAGCACTAGACAGGTCATCAAGACAGAAAGTCAATAAAGAAACAATGGATTTAAACTATATACTGGAACAAAAGGGCTTAACAGATATTTACAGAATATTCTACCCAACAAACGCAGAATATATATTCGCCAGTGCACATGGAACTTTCTCCAAAATAGACCATATGATACGCCACAAAAAAAACTCTCAATAAATTTAAGAAAATTGAAATTATATCAGGTAGTCTCTCAGACAACAGTAGAATAAACTGGAAATCAACTTCAAAAGGAATTTTAGAAAGCATGTAAATACATGGAAATTAAATAATCTGCTCCTAAATGATCATTGGGTCAACAATGGAATCAACATGAAAATTTAAAAATTTTTCATATGGAATGATAATAGCAACACAACCTATAAAAACCCCTGGGATACAGGAAAGGCAGGGCTAAGAGGAAAGTTCATAGCGTTAAATGCCTACATCAAAAAGTTAGAAAGAGCACGGATAGACAATCTAAGATCGCACCTCAAGGAACTAGAGAAACAAGAACAAAACAAAACAAACTCAAAACCAGTAGAATAAAGGAAATAACCAAGATCAGAACAGAACTAAATGAAATTGAAACAAAAGAAATACAAAAGATAAATGAAAAAAGCTGGTTCTTTGAAAAGATGTATAAAATTGATAGACCATTAGTAAGATTAACCAAGTAAAGAGAAAATGCAAATAAGCTCAATTAGAAATGAAAGAAGAGATATTATAACCAATACCTTAGAAATACAAAAGATCATTAAAGGCTACTATGAACATCTTTATGTGCATAAACTAAAATGTCTAGAGGAAATGAATACATTTCTGACAAGATACAACCCTCTTAGCTTAAATCACGAAGAATTAGATAGCCTGAACAGACCAATAATAAGCAGCATGATTGAAATGGTAATAAAAACATTGCCAACAACAAAAAAGTCCAGGATCAGATGGGTTCAAAGCAGGATCCTACCAGACATTCCAAGAAGAATTGGTACCAATCTTATTGACACTATTCCACAAGGTAGAGAAAGGGAGAATTTTCCCTAAATCACTCTATGAAGCCAGTAAGCATCACCCTAATACCAAAACCAGAAAGGATATAACCAAAAAAGAAAACTACAGACCAATATCCCTGATGAACATAGATGCTAAAATCCTTAACCAAATACTAGTCAACCGAATCCAACAACATATCAAAAAGATAACCCACCACAATCAAGTGGGTTTCACACCAGGAATGACTTAACATACACAAGGGATGTTTTAACATACAAAGTCAATAAATGTGATACACCACATAAAGAGAATTAAAAACAAAACTCACGCGATTATTATGATAATCCACCATGATCAAGTGGGTTTCATATCCGGGATGAGCTAACATATGCAAGGGATGATTTAACATACACAAGTGAATAAATGTGATATACCACATAAAAAGAATTAAAAACAAATATCCCATGACCATCTCAATAGAAGCAGAAAAAGCATTTAACAAAACCGAGCATCCCTTTGTGATTCAGCAAAATCAGTATACAAGGGACATACCTCAATATCATAAAAGCCATCTATGACAAATCCATAGCCAAAATAATACGAATGGGGAAAAGTTGAAAGCTTTCCCTCCAAGAACTGGAACCAGAAAAGGATGCCCACTTTTAACACTTCTATTCAACGTAGTACTAGAAGTCCTGACCAGAGCAATCAGATAAGAGAAAGAAATAAAGGGCATCTAAATCAGTAAAGAGGAAGTCAAACTGTTTGCTGATGATTAGACTGTATATCTAGAAAACCCTAAAGGCTTCTTCAAAAAGCTCCTAGAACTGAAAAGTAAACTCACCAAAGTTTCTGGATACAAAATCAATATAGACAAATCAGTAGCTCTGCTATACAACACCAACAACAAAGCTGAGAATCAGATCAAGAACTCAACCCTTTTACAATAGCTGCCAAAAAAAAAAAAAATGTAGCAAATACCTAACCAACAAGGTGAAAGACCTCTACAAAGAAAACTACAAAAGACTGCTTAAAGAAATCATAGACAACACAAATGGAAACACATTCCATTCTCATGGATGGACAGAACCAATATTGTGAAAATGACCATACTGCCAAAAGCATTCTACAAATTCAATGTAAATCCCATCAAAATGCCACATCATTTTTCACAGAATTAGAAAACAAATTCTAAAATTCATATGGAACCAAAAAATAGCTTGCATAGCCAAAGCAAGACTAAGCAAAAAGAACAAATCTGGAGGCATCACACTACCTGATTTCAAACTATACTATAAGGCCATAGTCACCAAAACGCGTGGTACTGGTATAAAAATAGGCAAATAGGCCAATGAAACAGAATAGAGAACCCAGAAATCAACCTAAATACCTAAATCCAACTGATCTTTGACAAAGCAAACAAAATCAAAGTGGGGAAAGGACACCCTAATCAACAAATGGTGCTGGTATTGTTGGCAAGCCACATATAGGAGAGTGACACTGGATTCTCATCTCTCACCTTATACAAAAACCAACTCAAGATGAATCAAGAACTTAAATCTACGACCTGAAATTATAAAAATCCTAGAAGATAACATTAGAAAACCCTTATAGACATTGGCTTAGGCAAAGATTTCATGACCAAGAGCCCAGAACCAAATGCAATAAAAACAAAGATAAATAGGTGGGACTTAATTAACTAAAGAGCTTTTGCAAGGTGAAAGGAACAGTCAGCAGAATAGACAATCAATCCACAGAGTAAAATCTTCACAATCCATACATCTGACAAAGGACTAATATCCAGAATCTACAATGAACTCAAATTATCAATAATAAAACAATTTCATCAAAAAGTGGACTAAGGACATGAATGAATAATTCTCAGAAGGAGATATAAAAATGGCCAACAAATGTAGAAAAAATTCTCAACATAACTAATGATCAGGGAAATGCAAATCAAAACCATGGTGTGATACCACCTTTCTCCCGCAAGAATGGCCATAATAAAAAAAAAAAAAAAATAGATGTTGGCATGGATGCAGTGAACAGAAAACACTTCTACACTGCTGGTGGTAATGTAAACTAGTACAATCACTGTGGAAAACAGTGTGGAGATTCCTTAAGGAACTAAAAGTAAAACTACCATTTGATCTAGCAATTTCTCTACTGGCTATCTACTCAGAGGAAAAGAAGTCATCATACAAAAAAGATATTTGTACCCATATGTTTGTATCAGCACAATTCACAGTTGCAAAAATATGGAACCAACCCCAAAACCCATCAATCAATGAGCAGATAAAGAAACTGTGACATATATAAAAGAAGGAATACTACTTAGCCATAAAAAGGAACGAGTTATTGGAATTCATAGCAACCTGGATGGCATTGGAGTCTATTATTCTAAGGAAAGTAACTCAGGAATGGAAAACCAAACATTGTGTATTGTCATGCATAAGAGCTAAGCTATGAGGATGCAAATGCATAAGAATTACACAATGGATTTTGCGGACTCAGGAGGAAAGGGTGGGAAGGGAATGAGGGATAAATGACTACAAATTGGGTTCAGTGTATACTGTGTGAGTGATAGGTGCACCAAAATCTCACAAATCACCACTAAAGAACTTACTCATGTAACCAAATATCACCTGTTCCCCCAAAACCTATGGAAACAAATAGTATTTTCCAGTGAGGGTAAATAAGTTCATAGCAATTCTACAAAATCTGATGTAATCAACATGCCATCAGCCGCTATTTTTCAATAGAGTATAGTAATTTATCAAAAATTCAAAGTTTTCATTAATAATTTTTGACATCCAATTTGGCTGTAGACAGGGTTACCATAGTAATAAGAGAACAAGTAATTAGACACAATCATAGTCCCTGTTCATCTTCATCACTGTATTATTGAATTCACTGCAAGGAAATGGGCTAGCTGAGGAAAAAACTACTGCCAAGTGTGGATCATCTGATCAATTCAAATGTTAACAATGTTCCATTGAAATGACTACTCTCTGGGCTTTCTCTTAAAAGCATAATCCATATTGTTCTTATCTAACACCCTACACAAACCCTCCAACTATACTTCTTCCGAGTCTTTGTCAAGTTAGCTAACTGTCAGCCACTGTCTCCAACTCAAAGTAAATGTGGGTCTCAGTCTAGGCTTCCTTCCAGACACAGCAAACTGCAAAATGTCCTCCTTGAAGTTCTGCTGAGTGGAAGGATTTCCTTACTCCATCATCTTTCAGGGTTTTTCTTATGAGTGCTCTAATGCTAGAGGAATAAACTTGTGTATAGTGCTAACATGCTTTGCAGAATTCCCTAGAAACATCCTTTAAGATTTTAATCCTCTTTACGTTGAACAGAAAGAATATTCTACAAATCCACAGACATATGTTGAGAGAAGAATGGCAATGTGATCCCTATAGAGGCAATGAATATAGAGGGAGAATTTGTTCACTGAATGTATGCAGAGTCTCAATCCTAAACAGACCACTTCCATTTAATGGTGGACTTCAGCCAGTCATATTCGAGCTTGTGGTATGGTGGATCACCATGGTCAACCCATGTCTTGGGGTCACTTGTATCCCATGACTAGGCGTTTGTTTTCTAGAGGCTTGTGGTAAGTCAAATATTCATCCTCCAAAGGAAAGTGGCATTCTGCTGCAAGATGTCTAACTTTGCCTAAACTTTAGGGAACACAATCAGAAGTCCTTTGGGATTTTGCCACTTGGGAATTAAGCTCTGTTCAAGACTTCGTGCTTCTGAAAATGAGCAATACATTGGGGAATAAGTGGAAGGACAGCTCATACTTCATTCTGAACCAGCTTAAATTCTTCAGTGGTTCTTTAAAGTATGCAAGTGAAGTACAGGAGAATAGCCAAAATAAAGTTTTAAGCAGTGAGGCATATCTAGAAAGAATAATAAGATAACTCTAAAATAAGAGGTCAATTAAATGTTATTCTACCTTCTAGTTTATAAGGACTAAAAGCTGTCCTTAACTTTGAAGGGGATTACAACTTATGCTCTATCTTTAGACTGATAAGAATTTTGCTTAGGTATATAGTCTCATTGGCTTTATTTCTAACTTCTATTCATTTTTTATTTGAATTTAGAATTCTTACCACCTTCTATTCCATAGAGCCAAGCGTTCATGGAGAAGTGTGATGACCTGGGGTGAAGATGTGGTCCATATTCTTCATGTCTAATTCATGAGAGAAATCTGCCCCTGCCATATACAGGTGTGGTATTTAGTCAGCTTCCATAAAGAGGTCTCTAAACACCTCTAGAAAGAACTTACATTACATTTTGGATAAAGTGAGGCAATATTCTAGAACTTTCAATATGTTTTACCCAGACCAAACTTGAGAAATAAAAGAGAGCTTATAGAATCACCATACCTGGAAAATCTTCACTGGTGATTAAAATCTTAAGAATTTTGAGGGAGAAGGAATATTATTTTGATTAAAAATTTCACAGATAGGAGGAGCATCAATGGCATCCTCCTGGTAATGAACATCCTAACTCCATTCATTATCATTTACTACATAGTTAGAGAATCACCAGCTTGATTTTATTTTTAATTACTAAATATCCTTTCTAAGTATATACTCCTAAATTTGGGACATGACTGCATAAAATATGTAGCACTTGTTCCACCTATTGTGAGATAACCTCAGTCTCAATTCTTTATTGCTTAACAGTATTAGCTTCCAGTGAGCCAGTGTGGTCAATGTCTGAAAACTTTTAAAATGTTATCTATAGAGTAATCATATTCTTTTATAATTTTTTGACCTTTTGAAAAAGACAAAGTAAATAAGTCAATGTAGGTATAAAGCCAACATAGTAGTCTTTATCATGGGATCTTCATTTTCTGGCCTTCAAGCTTCAGTCTCATTGTAACCAAAGAGACCAAGTGTCCTCATCATAACAAAACTTAATATTTACTATTCTTAGAAGTTTCCTGAGTATTTTTTTACACATTGCCTTTAATCTCGCAACTGTTTTGAGTAGTGTTCTTATCTTTTTTTTCACACCTGAAGAATCTGAGATCCCAAATCCCACAAGTAGAAGATGGAGCCACACATGTGGCCTAAACCAATGCTGTGTGTCTACACTGCTGAGGTCATGTCTTGTTAGTATGAGAGAAGCACGGCTCCCACTTTTATCAGTCATTGCAATTTCTCTCATACAGATCAAATAGAATCTTAAGGAATACTTTTTAATTTTCTTTTATGTTTTGTAAGTCATAACCAAATGTCTCCAGCATTGTCATTCCCCAAAACTGGATTATCATCTCCACTTTCTGCTTTTGCTGATAGTCACTATCTGTATCTACCGACTGTGACCATTTCCACTATAATCAACAACTCTCTTGTGATTATAGCTTTCCCTGCAAGTGAAGAATGGACAAGAGGCCCATTTAGCTCTTCAGAGTCTTTCCTTTATAAGCCTCTCCTTCTAGCCACTAACAGGATGGAAACATTGTGGAGGAAACATAACGTGGCTCCAGCAGCTAGATTCAGTAATAAATCTACTATAGAAATCATTTCTCCCCAAACCATTGAATCTTCTTGTCCAAATTATGCCAAATGCTGGCTCTTCACAGTAGTCATGAACCAGGGCTTAGTATAATTGTATATCATTGCTTAAACCAGCAACCTGTTAAAACTCTTGAGATCTGCCAATTGTGCTTTAATATGTATTTCCTATGAGTCCAAAAAAAATGCAGCATACTCCATATTACTCCAAATATATGCTCTTGTCTTCTAGACAAAGCATCTTTACAATCCAAGCCCATTCCATCTCTTCTAGCTTGTCAATATATTGACAGCTTCTACAACTCATCCTGGAAACATTTTCACTCCTTCTGAGTATGGTTTTGCATAGTGATTCTAAGGTCAGTGACAACCTTCCACTCTAGTTACGGGATATGTCTCATAACTGGGAAGATAATTATAACTGCAAAAAAGCAAGATAGGGTGGCAGGTGGGGTTAGGTGGTAAAAAAAAAAATGATTAGAAATGTCCTGATGTGTCAGACATCTCAATCATAAACCTCACTTAAGCCTTCTAAAAGTTTATACTTAAGTGATCAAAATTCTAAATTTCTACCCGTCAGAGCCCTATCCATGAAAAGTTAAGGCAACTGGGAATTCAGCTTACCTGTACATGGCCTTCTATGCATTATGCTATTGCACTGCCTGGAGTATAGCAGTGCCAGCACTAAATTCAGGTTGAAAGTGTTTTCTTCCACAGAGTGACATGGTTGTACCAGTTAGGATACCTTTGAGTACAAAGGTCTGACACTTAACTAAATGAGCCTCCATAATGGGACTTTGCTTCCTTATACAACCAAGGTCTGGGGTAAGGGAGCTCCCAGTGTTGCTCCGAGAGCTGAGCAGCATCACTGAGGAACAAGTGTCTTCCCATCTTCCTTTGCTATCATACTCAGCACAGCTTTAAGCTTGCCCCTCATGGTCAGAAGATTGTTCCTGCAGTTTCAAGCATCATGACAATCAATATAGCATTCTGTCTAAGGAAAGGGATATTAAGCATTTATATAATTGTGGATAAGAAACTTTCCCATAACCCAAACAGATAGCCCTTCACATCCCAAACCAGACTTTAGCTACAATGAGTTAAGATGCCTGGCCATAACCTAGTCACAGATAAAGCAGGCAAAATGATTATCTCACATTTTAATCTTTGACTAAAAATGTCCTAAAAATGTAAAAAAGAAGAGGTTGTTTGTTGGGTAATCAATAAGAATATCTGACACAATAATGATCCTTGATTTTGTTAGCTGTCTATAATTAGAATGTATTCATGTAGGTTACATAGGGTTACCGTAAAATTTTAGTGTATCCTGTTATTCTTTCACATTATAACCTCTCCAAAGCATTGTAATATGTCTACTCTGTGGCCCAAAGCCTTGATTTTGTTGGGTATGTCCTCTGAAATAACAGCATAATTAGGTGATAGCCTTATTTATTTACTACCAAAACCTAAATTATGTATTTCCATTATTAATGGGATTACCTCATGTTCCCCATTTTGTTCCACCCAATCCCATTTCACATCTGAAGTCTATTCTTTAAAAACCTAACTACCTAAGTACTACATACCAATATGTTGCAAAAAGCTGTAAGGTAGAGAAGAGAGTAGGGTTTGGTACAGGACAACCGTTATAAGAGTGCCCCAAAATGTTTTATGGCTCTATGCTGTCATCCTGCATTAAGGCCTCAGTTTGGATGAGTGAAATATGCATCAAATTATGCAGGATGAGATCAAGTGACTTCTCTTTATTTAGTATAGATCCTAAAAATGATGATTTTGTCACCATTCACTATGCAGACAGATGCTGGGCAGAGTTTTATCTTGGCCACATCAGCATGGATTGGCCTCTTTCCAGAGCAGATAGTGGTGGTTATCTTTGAATCATGAATTTTAATTCTGATTCAATCAATCGTGTCTAGGCTGTCAGGGTTAGTTTTATTCAACATAGGTGGCATAATCTCAGCAGTTTATTATTAAAACGATATTTTTAGAAGAATATAGTGAATTTCAAATGCACTTTAGACTTTATTTCTGAATCAATTCAAAGCACTAAGGGCAACCATTTAGTGAATACTTGTTTTATACTAGATAACATGCTAAGTATGCCACATAATTAATTAGCATGGAGGTAGTAATAGCACCACTGTACAGGTGAAGAAAAAAATGAGAGGAAGTGAATTCCCCAGGATCACATAACAGATGGGCCTGTCTATACTCACTGAAATCTTTGAGTGACTTGAAAGACAGTGAAAAGCTTAAAAAAGAAAAAAGGGTCTTTTAAATTCAGCTACCCTTCAAGTCAGAAGCATGTAAACACAAATACATGTAAGAGACAGCAATGTATTCACCAGGTAGTAAATGTGTATGTTTAATATTGTTTGAGGCAGTCTTTAATTATTAAGTAAAATAAAGTTAATATAAAATATGTCTAAACTTTAATAATCTCCATCATAATAGAATTCTATCTATAACCTCTGCTTCTTAAACACATTTGGTGGTTGCTTTAGTTTTAGATGATTTTTGAAATGCTTTCTCCATCTGTTATACAAGAAGGAAATTAACTCTATTGTGACTACTGCATGATGGGCATGAGGTCAGGTGCTTTATGCACAGTGGGATGCTGAATCTTATATTTCTGTTTGAAATATGTACTTCTCCATTGATTAAAGAGGTGGATTACAATAGCATACATGAGATTCCTTAATACATGCCTTTAAATACACTGTGTCATTTATCTGAGCCATCTCTGAAATATCTCCTAATCTATAAATTATGGTTTTCCTAAGCAATGCAGGTATTTGTCATTTTTATCATGAGTACATGTAATTTTTTCTCTGATTAAAATCATGTCCTAAATGGAACATTACAAACTAACCTGGGTAATGGTTTTGATCTATATTCTGATGTTGTATACATGCTTCTCATTTTTAATTTGTATTCAGATATTCACATCAGGAGGGAAGAGTCTAATTGATTGTTCTGAAGACACAGTAAATACCACGTCTAAATAATTGGAAATTTGGGATGCAGCCTTGTATACATAATGCATTTTTCTCTAATTAATATTTCTTCTGAATTTGAGGTTGTGCAGTCAAAATGCAAACATTTTGAAAATTATTAAACTATTACGAATCCTCTTTAGTTCATAAGCACATGTATTTGAAACACCAAAAAAATATTAGGGGCTTGCTCTGTGGTATTGAACTAAATTAAACTTTGTCCAAAATTTACGTTTTTCTTTATTAGACAGGTTAATGTGGATGACCTGAGTTCAGATTCTCTCTCTTCTTCTGTGTGTCAGTTTAACCTCAAGCTCAAGCTCTTTAAGCCTCTTTTTTAATCTAGAAAAGACCCACGATAATTTAGAGTCCTTTTGTGAGGATTATATGAGATAACATATGAAAATGTCTACCTAAGATAGGCTTTTTTTCCATGTTAGTTTCTGCAAAGTATTAACCTGTTTAAATGCTATACAAACTCTGTAAATCACCAAGATCAAGGGAAATTAGAGTTTATGAACAAAACCTAACCACTTTTTTTCACTCTGAGTGTATAAAAATGGCAGATTGAGTTTAGAGGAGAATTATGGTAATCAAGTGGCAAGATACAACTGTTACTCTACTCTCTCCTTATTTAATCAAGTATTCAAGTCTCCATGGAGTGAGAAGGACTAACCCCTTCCCATCAACCACTAAGGACACCTTCCCCAGTAACAACAGTCCATTTCCAATTGTTTTGCAATCACCCTCTTCAATCTAATGTCAACCTCGCAGCTCAGGTTTTCTTTCTCAACTGAAAATGTGAATATCCTCACCCCCACACTTTTGAAATACTATTCCGTTTGCCTTGAATCACCTATTATCCTATTACCTAATTCCTCCACTTCACATCTCAACCTAGATAATACTCGCTTTTGAAGGCCTTGCCTGAACGTCATACCCTTCCTAAACAAAACCAAATGTTTTACAATTTTATTTTCTACTCTGTTATCACTGGGGAAAGTAGGTGCTCAGTAAATAAGAACATATATGTTGTACTCAACGCTTATTAATTAAATCCATCCCTATAGTGCTATTGACCTCTTCCTCTGTCCTCCTTGTATGTTCATAATGAAGGGAATATGCTAAGTCAGTAACCCAACTTGAAACCTTACCAGAATTAATCAATGTCATTTCACTAGTTCATCTGTATGTTTTCGAGTCTAACTTAGCTGTCAAGTCTACAACACCGATAAGTTCAGAGTAGCAAAAAGAGAAGTTGGAGAAACAACTTGGTCTACATCATGAATTTACCTTGGTCTGCTCGTGAGTTTGGGGAGGAAAGAAGATGGAGTAGTTGGCAAAGGACAATGAACTACTAGAATTTTGCACCTGGAATTCAGTTCTCATCACACTCCTGATGTGTTATTGGGCACCAACCCTTGACATTCACATTGGAATTATATCAAGCAATTTTGATTGAGTGATTTAAAGTCTTTATCCTACAGGTCTCATAGTAACAAATACAAAAAGGAAATCAGAAATTCCAAAAAGTATGAATACAACTAAATATTGTGATTACATTAAAAGTAAATATTAAATTGCAAAATATGTGTAATAGTGTCCCACTTTTATTCATATTATATTCAGAAGCACAAAGAAAACACAGCTCTTTATTTTCAATGTACGGATATGATGTTGACCTAATCCCCTACCTCTGGGGCAGCTAGGAGGGGAAGAGTGGTGAAAACAAGTAGAGAAGAGCACATTCATTCCAATTTAACACTGGTCCACTAGAATAAATTGGAAGTATTTTAAACGTTTCTCTCTTAGATAATTTAGTTCTCTCGGAATGCCCTGTTCTTTTGCTTCTCTCCAAATTTGGGGGCTCCTCTCCAAGACAGACCTAGAATGACTGGGAAAATCACATAAGTTTAAGCCTCAGAATCTCTCTTTGCAGGGACTCTGGAATCTCTTCCAGGGATCTGAAATCTATTCACAAGCAGATACAGCTCTATAAAATTTGCAAAATTAATATATATTAACCTCAACCAATGAAAATGACTGTTCAATTCCACTCTGATTTCCTCTCTGTCATAGTCTCCCTTTTGTTTAGTAGCACTGGAGTGGCCATGGGAAATTCTGCAGTTAGCCTATGGGGACTTTTAGCTGAGAATATATGCAGTGTAAGTTTGGAGTAATATTTTTGTACTTTGCAGTCACTGCTGTGTAAGTTAAATTATTGCTGGCAGTCTTGAAAGGCTTCTAGGAATAATGTAGTCAGTGTAAAGAGTATTTAAGGAAACTTGAAATGTCCTGAAATTCTAAAGCTCACATAGGACAGAAGCTTCAGAGGGCCTTCCAGACTTGACAGCAATGATAAAAATGCACATGGCATTACTAATTATAAGTTGTAAAGCTGAAAGAAACTTTTCTTAAACTGATAGTTTAAGAATTTTAAATTGATAATTTCATAAAAGATCTCTATTAACCTTGCCAGAGGAAAGACAGAGTTTCTTTTGCATTCTCTCTGTAGAGGGGTATTCCAAAGTCATGATGAAGCAATTAAAATGTAAGCATCCAATAATGTAGAGAGAAAATATAGGGTTGAGTCAGGCAGCTAATTATAACAGTTAGTGATATCCATTCCCCCTCTATTTTCTAAAGCATTTGACAACTTTTGAAACCTAATTTTTTTGTAAATTTTTTTTCATGCTGAATATGTGTTCATTTTCATTCCTAATTTTTTACCCCTAATGTTCTTATTTTTCTAAAAATGCTCCAAAAATCTTTACATTCCAGGCAACACAAAAGCTAAATTCATCCTGGATGTGGCTAATGTGAATTTGCAGCTCTAGTTGGGGTGGAGGCCTCAACTCTTTGTGGTATTTTCAGGATGCTCTATCACAGAGCTCCTGGGAATGCATTGGTGTGAATGGCTCCAGCTGGCCTTTGGGAGCAACTTGCCCCCATGCAAGAGTTCCTCAATACTGTGGCTGTTTTTCTCCCTTTGCTGCAACCTCAGGCCTCTGCTTCCCCACCAGCCATCTCTGCATCCCTCTGCATTTATCAGTGGGGTATGCAGTGCTTTGGCATCTATACCACACACTAGCCCTGGGGAAGCAGGAGCGGTGCTCCAGAGTCTCTTGCATAGCTGCCTTCCTCTAACACCACTAAGTTCCTGCACAGAAATGGGAAGGACTCCCACCCAGGGCTTTGCCTGGAGGTTGTACCTCCCCATAGAAAATGCAGAGAAGTGTGCTTTTCAAATCACTCTTAACAATCTATAAGTTTTTAGATAATTACCATTATCCTATAATTTAGCCCAAATGGTGATAATCCCAACATTTAACCAGTTTTTCTACTTTCTCAATCCATTGAGACCATGAGTTTATTTTCTCTTTGACCATAACCTTCCTTACATAAAATTCTGTTTCAAGTCTATTTCTTGATGTAATAGATGAGAAGTTGTACTCATACAACCACGGAATCCAAGTCAATTTCTTGGAGTTTTGAAAACCCTATTTTGGGTGTCTGAAGCTGACAATGAATTATGTCTTTCTCTTTGCATTTTTCCTGAAATAAATTCTAGTTTCTATCCCCAATCCATTAACCATACAAAATAATGGGTCTTATGCTGATTAAGGAAAAGGTCATGTACACAGTAAAACAAAGGAACAAAAAACACAGGCATTACATGGTTTCTCCAGGCTTCTCCCCCTCACTTCACATGAGTAGATGAAAAGTAAGGAAAATAATTTCAGAAGTAAAATCTCAGAGCTAGTAGGAAAAAGAAAGTGAGAAAGAAGAAACTCTAATACATTATAAGCATCAAACTTTCTTCCACTTGATCATATTTACTCTATTTTAAGGCTTTTAACTGAACTACCCCTTTGATGAGAGAAAAAGAGGGGGAAGCATGTAGAGTCAGCTCCACCATAGGAGGTGACTTCCCTACATCCACTCATAGAGCAATGACACTGAGATTCTCCCCTTGGAACAGCACAGAAGGTGCTACTCAAGGTTAGGATTTTAATGAGGAGCACAGAAGAAGCTTAAGGTTGTTTTTAATGGTGACAAGACAAAAAATAGGATGAACATCCACTTAGATAATTTATCCTATTTCTATTTGTATCTTTTCCCTAGAGTAACTGGAGGAAACCCATGCATTATGAATTTTTAATTTCATAATTGCTAATAGCTTTTCTGACAGACGTGGCACAATCTGACCACTAGATTTCATTTATTTTTTTATATTTGGACAATTTGTCACAAGGCTGAAGAAACATATTTACAGTAAATATGAAAACCTAGAGAAAGTACAATCTAATTGGCAACGCTGTTTGTTGAAATATGAACTCAACCCTTAAAGTGTTGAAAGCTGTTTTCCCTGTCTATTGTTCATCTGTTTCATTTATCCAAACATTCCACAATGATCACTGAAGCACGCAATGCTGTGAACAGTTATTTTGCCACATTTCCAAAGATATTTCTAACCTGCTTAGCTTACCATATTTTACATATTTCCATTTATTTTAAATTGGAATAAATGGATGCTCTAAAAGGAATAAAGATCTTTTCTGAAAATGCACACCAACACAGTTGGAATTAGATGACCTATCTTGTGACTCAGTCTATCACCCTTCATAATATATAAGATCCTATTTCTGTGTTTGGCTATACTTGAATGCATCCTTTCTATTTTACAAGAGACTTGTTAGGTAAAATCATAAAATTTTAGGTCTTGAGATATATCTCAATGGAAATACTGTTTATTTTCCTTATTTTACAAATAATGGAACCAAAATCCTGAGAAGGTAAATGTCTTACTGAAAGTCACACACCTAAATGGTGACAGATACAGAACTTCCCTATTAGACATCATATAATATAATCAGCTGAAACAAAGAGTTGTGATTTAGGATAATGAAGCTTGCATTTGACACTGAGTGAAGTAAAAAT
Organism: Colobus angolensis palliatus; assembly: GCF_000951035.1. Taxonomy (NCBI): domain Eukaryota; kingdom Metazoa; phylum Chordata; class Mammalia; order Primates; family Cercopithecidae; genus Colobus; species Colobus angolensis. The sequence goes on from NW_012118599.1 coordinate 2,495,283, forward strand.
ATTAAATTTAGAGCATTAAGATTTTGTTCAAGTATACCGCATGGAGCAAAATATTGCTTTGTGCAAGTTTTCATATATTAAAATATGCCTAGCAAAATTATCTTTAAAAAGGATCCCAAAAAAGTTTCAGTTTAACTGAAAGACAAAATTAAATGTAAAAAATCTGTTATTTGTGTATAGGAATGCTTGGGATTTTTGCACATTGACTTTCTATCCTGAGACTGCTGAAGTTGCTTATCAGCTTAAGCAGGTTTTGGGCTGAGACAATGAGGTTTTCTAAATGTACAATCATGTCATCTGCAAACAGGGACTATTTGACTTCCTCTTTTCCTAATTGAATACAATTCTTTCTCTTGCCTGATTACCCTGGCCAGAATTTCCAACACTATGTTGAAAAGAGTGGTGAGAGAAGGCATCCCTGTCTTGTACCAGTTTCCAAAGGGAATGCTTCCAGTTTTTGCCCATTCAGTATGATATTGGGTATCGGTTTGTCATAAATAGCTCTTATTATTTTAAGATATGTTCCAATCAATTCGTAATTTATTGAGAGTTTTTAGCATGAAGGGCTGTTGAATTTTGTCGAAGGCCTTTTCTGCATCCATTGAGATAATCATGTAGTTTTGGTCATTGGTTCTGTTTATGTGATGGATTATGTTTATTGATTTACATATGTTGAACCAGCCTTGAATCCCAGGGATAATGCCGACTTGATCATGGTGGATAAGTTTTTTGATGTGCTGCTGGATTCAGTTTGCATTTTATTGAGTATTTTTGCATCAATGTTCATCAGGGATATTGGTCTAAAATTCTTTTTTGGTTGTGTTTCTGCCAGACTTTGGTATCAAGATGATGCTGGCCTTATAAAATGAGTTAAGGAGGATTCCCTCTTTTTCTATGGATTGGAATAGTTTCAGAAGGAATGGTACCAGCTCCTCTTTGTACCTCTGCCAGAATTCAGCTATGAATCCATCTGGTCTGGGACTTTTTTGGTTGGTAGGCTATTAATTATTGCCTCAATTTCAGAGCCTGTTATTGGTCTATTCAGAGATTTGACTTCTTCCTGGTTTAGTCTTGGGAGGTTGTATGTATCCAGAAATTTATCCATTTCTTCTAGATTTTCTAGTTTATTTGCATAGAGGTGTTTATAGTATTCTCTGACGGTAGTTTGTATTTCTGTGGGATCGGTGGTGGTACCTCCTTTATCATTTTTTATTGCATCTATTTGATTCTTCTCTCTTTTCTTCTTTATTAGTCTTGCTAGTGGTCTATCGATTTTGTTGATCTTTTCAAAAAACCAGTTCCTGGATTCATTGATTTTCTGAAGTGTTTTTTATGTCTCAATCTCCTTCAGTTCTGCTCTGATCTTAGTTATTTCTTGCCTTCTGCTAGCTTTCGATTTTGTTTGCTCTTGCTTCTCTAGTTCTCTTAATTGTGATGTTAGGTTGTCAATTTTAGATCTTTCCTGCTTTCTCTGGTGGTCATTTAGTGGTATAAATTTCCCTCTAACACTGCTTTATAGTGTGTCCCCGAGATTCTGGTACATTGTGTCTTTGTTCTCGTTGGTTTCAAATAATATCTTTATTTCTGCCTTCATTTCGTTATTTACCCAGTAGTCATTCAGGAGCAAGTTGTTCAGTTTCCATGTAGTTGTGCAGTTTTGAGTGAGCTTCTTAATCCTGAGTTCTAATTTGATTGTGGTGTGGTGTGAGAGTTTGTTGTGATTTCTTTTCTTCTACTTTTGCTGAGGAGTGCTTTACTTCCAACTATGTGGTCAATTTTGGTGATGTGGTGCTGAGAAGAATGTATATTCTGTTGATTTGGGGTGGAGAGTTCTGTAGATGTCTATTAGATCTGCTTGGAGCAGAGCTGCATTCAAGCTGGATATCCTTGTTAACCTTCTGTCTCATTGATCTGTCTAATATCGACAGTGGAGTGTTAAAGTTCCCATTATTATTGTGTGGAATTCTAACAGAGAGTGTTAGTGTTAATCATGAGTGAACTCCCATTCACAATTGCCACAGGGAGAATAAAATACCTAGGAATCCAACTTACAAGGGATGTGAAGGACCTCTTCAAGGAGAACTACAATCCACTGCTCAACAAAATAAAAGAGGATACAAACAAATGGAAGAATATTCCATACTCATGGATAGGAAGAATCAATATCATGAAAATGGCCATATTGCCCAAGATAATTTATAGATTCAATGCCATCCCCATCAAGCTACCAATGACTTTCTTCACAGAATTGGAAAAAACTACTTTAAAGTTCATATGAAACCAAAAAAGAGCATGCATTGCCAAGACAATTCCAAGCAAAAAGAACAAAGCTGGAGGCATTACACTACCTGACTTCGAACTATACTACTACAAAGCTACTGTAACCAAAACGGCATGGTACTGGTACCAAAACAGATATATAGACCAATGGAACAGAACAGAGGTCTCAGAAATAACACCACACATTTACAACCATCTGATCTTTGACAAACCTAACAAAAACAAGAAATGGGGGAAAGTTTTCCCTATTTAATAAATGGTGCTGGGAAAACTGGCTAGACATATGCAGAAAGTTGAAACTGGATGTAAGTCTGTTTAAATTAATTACTTAATCTGTTCCACACCACTCTCCTAGCTTTCAGTGATTTGCTGGATTCAATGCCATCCCCTCAAAAGAGACAAACATGTACACAAGGAAGACTCCATGTGAACACATAGGCACAGATGGAGGAGTGGAGGTGGTGATGTATCTTCAAGCCAAGTAACATCAAAGATTGTCAGCAAATCACTGAAAGCTAGGAGAATGGTGTGGAACAGATCTTTCTTTCACAGCCGTTGGAAACAATCAAACCTGCTTACAACTTGATCTTAGACCTGAGGCCTTCAGAAATGTGAAACAACAAAGCTCTCTGGCTTAGGCTGTCCAATCTGTAATAATTTGTTAGGCAGCCCTAGCAAACTAATACAGACTCCAAATCGTAAATGGGCAAGCAGCAGATAAACTTTAAAATTAATTATATAGTTAATAAATGTTTTAAAATTAAAATTTACTGATAATTTGAAAATGCATATTTAAATAATACAATTTTATTTTTCCACAAAATAAATTGGCAATTAAAATGTTAATACTGAATGCTCTTGGGTGTATATGAGGAAACAACATTTTTCAATGTGAATTAAGGGACTTAGAAATGCTCATACATTTGACTATTTTCCATTTCTCTAAATATCCATTTAATAGGCAAGCAAAAGTTCACATACATGACAATACTTATAATAGCAAATAAAATTTAAATTTCTAAAAATAAGAATATTTTTCAGATGGTTGCTAAAAATCTTGTGTTGCAATGGGAAGCTATTCCAAAGGGATTGGCAAACTACAGCCTGTGGGCCAAATCCAACCTATGGCCTGCCTTCCAATAAAGTTTTGTTGTTAACACTCATACACGTGAACACACACACACACAACTGGTCCCCAGAGCATTTGAGATGCTCCATATTAATAGGCAATATTAAGATAAAATTGCTGACCTAAAAACTAGATGAATTTCAAAAGACCATAAACTATAAGCTTTGAAATTATTTACTCTACCAGACAGAAATAATCTGATCTCTATAGGATAAAAATCAAAGTTAATATGTAACTTCACTAAATGTCAGGCTTTTAATCAATAGTAAACAGTGAATTGAACAAAATACATTTCCCTAATACTTCTGTAACACTGAAAACAATGAGTTGCATAATGAAAAGACGTACAATTTTATTTTTATTTTTTATTTTTCGTTGTTATTTTTGAGAAAGGGTCTCTGTCGCCCAGGCTGGAGTGTAGTGGCCCAATCTCGGCTCACTGCATCCTCTGCCTCCCAGACTCAAGTAATTCTCACTTCAGCCTTCCAAGTAACTGAGACTACAGGCATGTGACACACCATGCCCAACTCATTTTGGTATTTTTAGTAGAGATGACATTTCATCACATTGTCCAGGCTGGTCTCGAACTCTTGAGCTCAAAGAAATCTGCCCCACTCTGTCTCCCAAAGTGCTGGAATTACAGGCATGAGCCACTGCGCCCAGCCAAGATATACATTTTTAAAAAGGAAAAATGTGTTATTGTGTACTGAAAAAATTCAAAAGTTGTAATTATATTATCAGAAAAAAATGGTCATAAAATAGGAAGAAGAAGACAGGATTGAAAGTGTTTACCATTTATTGTCAATATAACTAATGATTCCATAAGTAATTTCAATAACAAGGATCTTGTGATTATTATACTGAAATTCTTGAGGTTATTTTGAGTAACAAAAGAGTACTATGAATCATTAATTTCTATTTAACAGAACTAAACTCAAGCTTATTTACACATCAGAGTTTTATGTTTGTCTAAACAGTTCAATTATAAATAAAATTAAATGTCAACTGCATAATTTATGAAGTATGAGTTGTATAAAAAATAAAACCATTAACACAATATTCTTTCTCTATATTACATATATACATGTGTATTTTATGTATACATATATAACTATGAAGCTTTAAAATCATATACACACATATACACATATATACGTATATAACTATACATGTAGCTTTTAAAGCTAGTTTTTTTATACCTGGTTTTTTAAAAGATGGGACAAAATCTGTCAATGATTAAAAAGTTTCTTTGCTCAATAACCTCAGGTGGAAAGTAGATTTTTTTTATAACTCAAAGTAGGCACAGAAATTTTTCAAAATAATTTTGGATATATATATGTGTTTCACTACAGGTTATAATAACCTGCTTAGATTAAAAATGTTTGAATATTTTGTTCCCCAAAGACTATCCAGATTTTTTTAATGAATACTTTTTCTTTCTGTTCTACAACAGTTATATTCACCTACAATGCCAATTTTCGTTAACCAGTTCAGAGTGACGAATGTTTCGGTTGTACCTTAACCACTTCAATATAAAGTATGATTCACAAGGAGAGATCCAGAAAGAAGTCAAAAAATGTTTTAAATAAACTCACTGGAATATATGTCAAAAACATTATTAAACTTCTTAACTACTTCATTTGAGTACCTTAGCACAAGCAAATAACAATTGAGTACCTTATTTGAGCCTGGTACTTGTTGGATACCGTAGGAGAAATGAAAGTCATACTCACTTTTAGAGCTTTCTGTTTCCACTACTGTAAAATTCTCTTAGCCTGAAAGAGCTGCTAATTATATTATCCTCTCTGGCTACTACCTGGAAAGCTGTGCTTGTTTTTTGTTAGTTCACAACCTAAGAGCCTGAATGATATGTCAGGATTAGTACATCAAGGTTGACATCAAAAAGAAAAAGCAATCTGGCTGGGCACAGTGGCTCATACCTGAAATCCCAGCACTTTGGGAGGTCGAGGCAGGTGGATCATCCGAGGTCAGGAGTTCAAGACCAGCCTGGCCAACATGGTAAAACCCAATCTCCACTTAAAAAATACAAAAATTAACCAGGCAATGGCACGCACCTGTAATCCCAGGTACTTGGAAGACTGAGGCAGGAGAATCATTTGAACCCAGTAGGCAGAGGTTGCAGTGAGCTGAGATTACACCACTGCACTTCAGTCCGGGTGATGGAGTGAGACGCTCTCAGTAAAAAAAACCCAAAAAACAAACAAACAAAAAGCAAATCTCATTCATCCATTTAGCAAGTAATTACAGTGTCTACAAAGTGCCACACACTGTGTTAGGCAATTGAGGCCAATCCCATTGAGTCCTCTCTTTCAGGACGCTAGCTATATCATTACAGATAAATATCTATTCACATAAAACAATTTGAATTCTATAAAAGAGCATATAACCAAGTCCTAAAGCAATGTTAGGATTTGCAATCTGTTGCTGAAATATTGGAGCCATTTTTGACATTTTTTTTTTTTCCAAATTCCATAGCCAATCATCAGGAAATCCTGCATGCTCTTCTTTCAAAATACCTAAAATCCAAGTGTTTCTTGTGACTTCTCTTGTCTGAGCTAGCATCTTCCCTAGTCTGGGTACAGCAGTAGAATCTATCCAGTCACCTAGCCATCATCTTTGTCTTCCTGTTGCCTATTCTCAACACAGCTATGACAGTGATCTGCATAAAATTTGATGTAGGTCCTATAATTCTCCCACTAAAAACCTCCCAGTAACTTCCCATTTCATTCACAGTAAAAGCCAATATGTTTACAATGGCCTTTAAAGCCCTGTGTGATCTTTCCTTGGCCACCTCTCTGATGTGTCTTTTATGGCTCTCCCTCCCACCACTGGGCCAGTCATTCTATAGTTATTTTTCAAACATGACAAATTTATATAAAAGATTTTATATTTGTTCTGCCTTGAATGCTATTAAATGAGTGTTCCTGAATGTCTCCCTCTCTTCCTTCTTTTTAGGTCTCTACTCACACATCAGTTTATTAGAGACTTCTTCATTGACTACAGTATATAAAATAATAAAGCACCTCTGCCCCTTTCCACCTTACCTTGTTCATTATTCTTCATAGATGTCAATTGCTATTGATTGCTCTCTAGATGTTGACTTTTTTTTTTTTTTTTTTTTTTGTGGTTTGCTAAAGAAGAGGGAAGAGCATTCTGAAGATGAGAAAGTGGAAGTGTAAGGACTTTTAGTCAGCATAGATCTGCGTTCTGGGCCAGTGAAGCTGGAATGCAGTGTGTGTCTGTGTGTGTGTGTTCACAAGCATGTGGAAAGAGAGGGAGAATGGACAGATTTAAATGAAAAGAGAAGCACAAGGTGGCATGGTAAAATTTTTAATTTCATTGTAATTGCAATGAGATTTTTAGGTATTTGATTCACAAGTTCTGAATGGTATTTTTTTAATTGCATGTTTTTAATTTATAGAAAAAGGATTGTGGTAGAGTATGTTGGATATTCCCGGCCTTCCCAATCTACTTTCCCCCTTTATCCATCCAGGGAGGCTGATCATTTTAGACAGCATCAGACACCCTAGCCGTCTCTCTTACCATTGGATTTGGCCAATGGTAGAATTCACAGAGTGAAAGGAGGAAGAACTTGAAGCAACTTTTCCTTCTAGGAACACATTTGCTGAGCTGAGTTTTGACATTCCTCATGCTCCCATAACTAAGGCCTCAGATGCTATCAGTGGCCTAGGTTGGGGGGACTTCCTATCATCACTGCTCATGCCAGATTTCAGAAACTACCTCTTTGCCTTGCTCCATATGGCCTTGGGCTGGCCCAGACCCAGTTTTCTCATCCCTTGTTCGTTCCTCAACTACGTCCTCGTCTTGTGATGTACCATCTATTTCTTACCAGGACCCTGACAGCAAATAAGTGGAGGAGTTACGAAGCAGCTGCAGGTGTCCAGAAGAGAGGTGACTTGAATTAGCATGGCATCAGCAGAGATAAATAGGTAAGAGATGTACTTTGGAGGTAAAATTAGAGAACTTTGCTATATGATTGTCACTAGGAGATAAGAAAAAGGAATAAGTGAGAATGACTCCTGTGTTTGTGCTTGAGCCTCCAGCTAGATCAAGGTGTTGTGTAAAGGGTCAGAAGAACAGGGATGGTAGAGAATGGTATAGAAGATGAAAATATCAAGAGGTCTTTTCTTGACATGTTGAGTTGAAGTTGCTTCCTTGGATAAAACTTGATTATGAGGTTGGATACCAGGGAGACACAAGGGATGGCCACAAGTGTGGAAAGTCGTGTGCTCAGAGGTGGTATTTAGTATCACATACTGGATGAGGGAATCATGTAGAAAGCAATAATTTAATTGAAAAAATATCCTGGGCATACCCCTTCCAAAGGTGAGAAACTTAAACATTTAGAAACTTAACAGAGAAGGAGGAGTCAGCAGAAATGACTGGGAAATATGGGATGTAGCATGTGTGTGCATAGGAAGGAAAGAAGCAGGATAGAGTGTCCCAAAGGCAGGAAGGCATGATAGCGATTGTCTTCAGAGCACTTTTGGTGTAAGTGTGGAGTAGGAGTGGAATTTAAATGAAACAAAGGTTTTCATTAGAATCCAACATTGCTCATTAGAGATCTATTCTGAGGATAAAAGTTAGAACATCAGCTGGTAATAAAATGTTCCTTTATTTATTTGACAACTGAGGATGTATTTTTCTTGGCATCATTTAGATAGACTTTGTTACTCATTGGCAGGATTCAGGTGATCAGTTCCTTGCCACAGTTGCTATATGTCCATTCTATTACTACCCAATCTTAATTGAATTATAAAGCTTTACAAACAGAATAACAACAACAGCAAAACAAATATGTTTAGGTTAGTATAATAATGAACTATCATCCAGAATTCTACTTGTAAAATTTTGATTGTATCAAAGATCTTTATTAACATTAAAAGACATTAAAAGAGACTTTCAAATTTTAACTTATAAAACTACACTAATTATACAATTTATTTATTATTATTATTTATTTACTGAGACAGAGTCTCCCTCTCCCACGCTAGAGTGCAGTGGTGCGATCTCGGCTCACTGCAACCTCCACCTCTGTGTTCAGGTGATTCTCATGCCTCAGTCTCTGAAGTAGCTGGGATTACAGGTGGCTGCCACCATGCCCAGCTAATTTTTGTATTTTTAGGAGAGACACGGTTTCACCACATTGGCCAGGCTTGTCTCAAATTTATGACCTCAAGTCATCTGCCCGCCTCGGCCTCCCAAAGTGCTGAGATTACAGACATGAGCCACCAAACCTGGCCATTATTTACTTTATAGATGGGCTCCATGAAATGTACTGATATGAAAAAGAATTCCACTGCAATAAGGTGACTATACAGGTAATTTTGAGAAAAAAAAACTGGCAGACTTACTTTTCAATAACTCTACTTTTTTTCATTTTTGAAATTGCATTGTTACTCCAAATTTTTTTTTGCCAATATTAACATTTTTATTGCTATTTCTCTTGCAAATATTACATGTTCTAATAAATAAGATGATCCCACCTCAGCATTAAGGTAGACTTTATATTGTCAAAAACCATGATAAAAGCTTTAAAAAAAGCATGAATTACAGAATGCATTTTAAATTTTAAACTAGAATTTATTATAAATGAAATATCCATATTTGTTACTAGTTATCCTATTTTTAGATGACATTTTAAACATGACATTCTATAAAGTACTGTAAATAAGAACACAAATGTGTAAAATAATCATTAAGCTGGCCTCTAATTTTTCCATTCTGTATTTTAAGACTTCTAATGTGCCAATTCTGTCATCTTTTAAAAACACAAAATAGAATGCAAACTAAGATTTTTAATCTAATATGAAAATGAATCTTTCAAGCCAAGATATGGACAGATGGGTAATGTAATAATTAATTGAAACATGGATCTTTATTTCACATTTAGATAAACAATTCAACAAATAACCTCGTTTTATACTTAAAGATAGCTGTGTTCCTTAAACTGCCTTCCCAGCTTCAAAATTATATTTTAAAAAACAAAATATAAACAGATTAAAAGTGGATGTCTACAACTGCACATAGTTGTTACGATTATTATATTCAAGATAGGATATTGAAATGGAACAAAACCAACTCAGAACAAGAAGAAAGGAACAGAGGACTGGATTTAACACAAGGCTTTACCTACTGGCTCTTGGGAAAGTCAAATTTCTCTTATGTTAACTTCCTTATGAATAAAATGAAGGGAATACTGCTCCAGTTTCAGGGGAGATTTTTGTGGGGGGGGGGTCGGAGGGGGAAGATAGTTTTTTTCTTTGTCAGGCAAAACTCCTGTGGAAATAAGAGATATAAACATAGCTTAAAGTCTTAAGATAAGTGATTACATTTATTTGAATAAATGCGTCCTTAAAAGATTCATCCTTGATAAAAGTTTACATGCCTAAATTTTAACAAGGTGTCAAATTTTCATGCTATGGATTTGGTTTCTCTGTGAAGGAAAAAAATTAATGAATGTTTAATAAATCGATATTACTTAATATAAACTATGTGAATGTTACAGTAGCAACTACTATTTTGAGCAGGTCATCAATTGTACATAAGTTTAGAAAGGGTTTCCCATTGGATATCACTCTAGTGACAAATGTCAGGAATGACATGTACCTGGTATCTATCTATCTTTTTGTAATCTAAATGCAACTTTTTGTCTTCTACTGTTTGCCTAAAATTTATTCATTAGAGAAAGTTTTTCTCTGCTGAAAGACCAAACTGATAGGATCTATGATTTTCTGGAGACTTGCAGGTAATAGAAAACTCTGTAGTTTGAGTTATGAACAATCTTGATGAAGAAATTATATTGTCAAGACTAATATATTAAGCAATACTTCAATCTGTACTCAGAGGATGTACCTTTGCCAGCCTCTTCACTTAGAATCTGTAGTAGGCAGGCTACTTGCTTTCAGGGGAGGACGGTGAAGAAGGCTGCCTTTTTTTTTTTTTTTAACAGATATCAAATGTACAAAAACGTTGCAATAGTACAAAAATTTTCCTATGTCCTTCACTCAGGTTTCACAAATGCTAATATGACTATTTTATCATATCTCTTTTATTCTGTTTTCTCTATCCATATCTATATGATTTCTTTCTGCGCTATTGAGACTGACTTGCAGCCATGATGCCTCTTTATTCTTAAATTTCTCAGCCTGGTTTTCCTAAAAACAAGGTCTTGCTCATATAGTTACAGAACTATGTTCAAAATCAGGATAATACTACTGATACAATCCTATTATCTAATCTGTGAACCTTACTCTGAATTTTCTGATTGTCTCAGTAACATCCTTTATAGCAAAAGAAAATATCAGGTCCTACATTACATTCAGTTGTCATGTTTCTTAGACTGCTAAATTAATCTTGAACCGTTCAGCAGTCATGTAGTGTGTTTCAAGACACAGGCCAGTAATTTTGTAGAATGTGCTTCAATTTCAATTTGCCTGATGTTTCCTCATGAGTAGCATCAGGCGTTTGGCAGATATCCTGCAAAAGTGATCTGATGTTCTCAGTGCATGCTATCAAGAGGCATATGATGTTGATTTATCCCATTTACTGGTGATGTTAACTTCGATCACTTGGTTAAGATAATGTTTGCCAGTTATTTTTACTATAATGGTACTACTAATTCCTTTTGTAACTAGTAAGAACCGTGTGAAAAGATACTTTGAGATTATGAAAATCCATGTTACTCCTCAAACTTTCAACCTAATTAAACCATCTGCTGATGATTCTTGCCTGAATAGATTGTTTGCTAAATGATTTTTAATTCCATAGTTTTGCACATTTATTTTTTGCCATTGTACTGTAACAAAAGGTCTTACTTACCTTCCTTCCCACCCTTCCTTCCTCCCTTCTATCTATTCTTTCTATCTATGTGGACTTATGAATTCTTATTTGGTGAGTTATATTTTTAAAATATTGTTTATTATATGCTCAAATTATCCAAGATTTGGCAAGTGGGAATTCCCTGAATCATAAATGCTTTTACATCTCTTCATCATTCTTTAAACATTTTGCTCTGTTCTGGCAAATGAAAATATTCCAGGCTCATCATGAACTTCCCATTCGCCAGCACTAGAATCAGCCATTTCTCCTAAGAGTCTCTTTTTTTTTTTTAATAGAAAATGGTGTTTGGAAACCTAGGTCTGAGATCCAGGTAAGTTGTGCTCATTGCTTCTGGAGCATTATTGTTTCTAAATCCTCTCCACAGAGCACCTGTAAAACACAAACACACACACACAGACACACACACGATACAAACAGACATATATATGTCTACATTTATGTGTCTGTTAAAAGTTATGAGTAGATTTTGATATCTCTAATTTTAATCTACCATCACTGGGTTCACTCGATCTTCTCCTTTCCATGTTTGTAAATCCTTTTACCAACAATGAGAAAACTGTCTTCTAGTCTCAAGATATCCACTTGTTTAATTCCAAAGTATATGGAAAATAGTTCCACAATTACTAATCCAGGCCTCTGTATAAAAAGAAGCCTACCAGTTAGACTCCAATAATTGTTTAGAGTTCTTTTTTCTTTAACCTGAGAGAATATAACCCCAATATTGTGTTAAAATTTCCTAAATGTTGGTTCTTTTTTTTTCAGCTTTTCAGCGTCAGAGTGGCTATACTATTCATTTGTTAATACAGCCCAATTTATTTGTTTCTATTTGTAGAAACAGAGTTATTGTAGCCCAAAAGTAATGACTACTTTACATCCAGCCTAACAACTCAAATGACGTTCAGAGAGATGAATCGTATCCATCAATAAAATAAAGGGTTACACATCTGGCCACAAGATGTCCATGCATCCCTGCTTCAAACCTGTAGGAATCTCTTCCCAGCAAGAGAAGTCATGCATATTCTCATCCTGTCTCTGAACCCAGTTCAAATCCTAGATCTCTGGGTGATGTCAAGTGTTAGCCCCGAGGTCTAGATCTGATGATCTATGTATTATATATACATTTAATTATATTATTTAATTAAATGTGTATGTTTAATATAAATATCCGTGTGTGCATGCATGTGCGTGTGTGTATTTTTTAATCTTTGTGTGGTTCTTAGCTCCACTTTCTGGAAGATATTTTTGTTTGTTGTTCAGTTTTCTCTTTGACCACAATTGCAATAATCATTGGGAATATGATTTTTTTAATCCTTGCTCATGTAAATATGGGGGCCTCTGTGTTGCTTTGATGCTAGAATAGTTAGAGATTTTTTGATGTTATTGTTATCTAGTTTGGTTTAGTTTGGTGTTTACCTAGGCTTGTGATTTCTTTAGCAAAATGATTCTCTAAACAATTTAGTAGGCTTTTACTCTATTTGCTTCCAAGCAGTTTCTGGTGCCAGCAGACATACTGAAAATATTTTTCTTAGACATCATCTGCAAATTTGATTTATTCCTTTTGCTTCCTCGCCTCATACCTCTTTTTCTCAATTATAGCAGCCTTGGGCTGCCACTGTGAAACCTATAACTATTCCACTATTAGATTGCAAACAAATCACTGACTTCATGTTTTCCTTTTGCATGCACACTAAAATTCTCCCTCCCTATAGAGATTGTACGGACCATATTTCTATCTCTTGTCTATTTTATTAATGAAATACTATGAGTACTATTGATTACCACCTGATAAAAGCATTTTTTCTAACAAAATATATAAAATAAGTCCCCACTCAGTTTTTTCCTTGACCCTGGTCATCTTTATCAGCACTTACCTACTTTGGATTTTTATTCATTTTCAACCCTAGAAGTTTCCTGCTGCCCCCTGAAATGTAAATAGCATGAGGGAAGAGCCAAGCACAATGTCTAGTATATAGGAATCCATCAATGATTATGAACCAAATTGACTTATAGATAAGTGAGCAAGTATATACTTCAGTTAAAATGTGTGGTACAACATTTTAGAATTACAGTGTTTAATGCCTCTTGAGTCATTACCTTTAAATGGTTCACAAGCACAGTACACACAACGGGAAGAAAATTCTAACCAGACTCAAAGTTATATATTTACTTTTTGAGTCATGCAAGAACACTTAACGTGGAACAGAGCACCCTTTCTGTAAAGGTAAGCCATTACGTTGATGAGTATCTTGCCCCCACATTTCACCTGGTAAGCCAATTTCAAATGAAGTTCAAGAGTCTCCTTAATTTGCTGGTTCTAGTTTACCATACCTTCCCTGATGTCTGAGAATAATCTGAAATAACAGTTCATTCTAATACTGTCAACAATATCAGGAATTCAGGAGTGGCCTTCCTTTATATGAAAAGTTGGCAAAAATATATGAACTCCTTAGCATTTTTACAATTTTATAGGGTATTGTCAGAATTAATAATGAAGCAAACCTAGAAATCCAAAGAAAACAGCAAATTAAAAAAAAAAAAAGTATGTTACACTTTTAGCAAGTTCAGTGGAACAGAAAAGTTGATATATTATCTAAATGTAAAGTTCAAGAACATTGATTATGTGACACGCTGTTGTGACACATCTGGTGACCTTAAAATTACTATCTTAAATTTAAATTATTATAAAAGCAGAAGCGAGAGATCCTTCAGGTCCTTTATTCATGGTTTAAAATATTTTACATGCTAATACACTCTTACCCTACAGGGATGACACTTACATTTTACTGAGCCATGGAATATAGAGTGAGTTCAAGGCTGAGGAAAGCTGCTGTTTTCAGAACGACGCCGATTCTGGGCAAGTAGTCAATTTCTGGTTAAGTTGTCACAGGGAGTCAGCTGGAGTGAGCAATGGAAACCTGAGAACCTCCTACTATGCATATCTCTCTATATATGTATCATCAATCTGGATATATATATGAAATATTTCAGACATTTTATATAATCAGACATCTTTATATATGAACATATATATGAATATATGATTTTTAATATTTTATGCATTTCTCTAAAATATATTTCTAGATATCTATATATTATCTTAAGGAGTCAGATAACTTCTGAAATGATGAAGTCAGTCAATCATTCACTCCTTTGTAAATTATAATATTTTCATTCGATTTTTCACAGAAAATGAGAGGATGCCTTATGTGTGTGTTTGTGAGGGTCTATGGGTAAGCATTCATGTGTGTTTTTCTAAGAAAAGAGCCACTCTCTCACTTAACTATAGAAGTTAGTTCTCAATTTGATTTAACATTTATATTTTCCCTAATCTCTTGCTAATTGGAAAATGTATCTATGCTTTTCAATGCTCCAGTTCAATACCCCATCCCACAGAGTTCCCAAGATAACTGTTAGGATTCAATGAAAGATATAGTTTTTCCCCAAAAAGCCGGCACTTTCTTCAAACTAGATTCAGACAGCAGGTAAGGTCAAGGAGTCAACCAACACTTAGTTCTGGAGCCTCCATCAACCTAATCCAACCATATAAGAAAATGCTCATGCTGGCCTTGCACAGTGGCTCACACCTGTAATCCTAGCACTTTGGGAGGCTTAGGCTAGTGGATCACTTGAGGTCAGGAGTTCAAGACCAGCCTGACCAATATGGTGAAACCCCATCTCTACTAGAAATACAAAATTAGCCAGGCATAGTGGCATGTATCTGTAATACCAGCTACTCATGATGTTGATGCAGGAGAATTGCTTGAACCCAGAAGGCAAAAGTTGCAGTGAGCTGAGATCATACCACTGCACTCCAGCCTGGGCTATAGAGCAGGACTCTGTCAAAACAAAAAAGGAAAGGAAAAGAAAAATCTCATACTAATAATAAAACTGCAGGTAAGTTCAAGACTGATAACTGTGGGCAAAAATGTTGGAATTGAAATAAGGTGAGTTCTACCAACACCTTCCAGTTTTACATACAGAAAATGTGGTTTGCTATATAATCTGTATTACAAACATCTTCCCACTTCCATTCTGCTGCTTAGAGCCTGAGGGATACTGGAACCATGAACTAGAAGGAGCTCACCTCCCAGAGAGCTTTTCAGATCAGAGCTCGAATTCTTTCCTTGGACTGTGTACCTCCACACTTTTATGTGCGAGAAAATTGAACTTTGGATTTAGCCACAGATACTTAGATTTGCATCACATGAAGAAAAATGTAATTCCAAATGAAACATCATCCCACTTGGAGTAAACTCCAAAGCCTTACATAGCCCCAGTGATCTGGTTACTAGCTTCATAGACCCATGAGTCTCCCTTCTCTGTCTACTCTAAGGCTACCCAGATAGACACTGCTAGCTCAGGTCCTTAGACATTTCCTCAGTCTACATTATTTCTTCCCCAGAGAATTGGTTGGCTCTTTCTCTCCCTTAATTGAGTTTGTTCCTCAAATATCATTTTATTAGAATGGCCTTCCCTGATCTATATATTAATATTAACTCTACCCTCCCTCTTTTCCTTTTCCTGCCTTTTCTGCCTGGTTGTTCTCCTTAATCCTTAATATCTAAAATACTAACTATTCACACATTTATTTGTTCATTTTCTGTCTTTCTTCACTAGCATGTAAGCTCCATGAGTTCAGAGTGCCTTTTTACCCACTGCTGTATCTCCCCCACCTTGAATAATGCCTGGCTTATTGTAGTTCAGTGAATGAATAAATGTGAATGCACATGATATAGACCATGAGAATACAATATCTAATTGATATTACTATGTGCCCGAGACCCCCAACATATTGTAGGGTTTATGGTTTTCAAAAGTTAGCCTTATGTAGAAAAAAAATCAAAACTGTTCCTTCTTTCCTAGAAAGCTATGGATATTGAATCCTATTCTTTTAAACAATACAGCTAATATGGAAGAAAATTGATGACTATTAGAAATCCTGCAGAATAAAAATGTCATTGCTATGAAGTAGATAGCTTTAGCTGGAAGTAGGCAAAAACTTTTTCTTGAAAAGCAAACTAGAAATTCAGTATAAATTTAGAAAACCGTTAAAAATTTCAGTGTAAATTCATAATTTAATTGTGTAGCATTGCTATAGACTTAGAATCAGGGTTAATATGTCAATTTTCATCATGTTTGATAGCAATGCAATAAGGCTTGAAAGCAAAATAACACAAAGCTATTAGAGATAGGGAAACCAAATTAGCACATGCAGGCTATGTTATTTTATATCTACAAAGTCTAAGGATATAAACAAAATTGGAGTAGATAAATATGTAGTGAAGCAACTGAGAACAAAATAAATGTTAAAAAAAAATAGGGTTTAAAAATAGTTGAAGCTTGTAATATAGTATTTAGTGTTCTTTTTTTCCCTGTCTAAAGTTGAAGTTATCTTTTAAAAGATTATTTATAACAGAAATAAGGATAAATACTTAGGTAACAACTCATGAAATAGAGAGCATGCAATGAAGAAAAGAATGATGTGAAACTCTACTGAAGTCAGGTAATTAAAAAGAATATACAATTGCTGGAGGGAAGACAATATTGTAAAAATGTCGATTCTTCACAAATTACTTTTCTAGTTTAGTTAAATTTAATTCAATCCTACATTGTAGTGGGGTTTTATTATAGAAATATGTTAAAGTTCATTTAGCATATTAAATAGGTATGAATATCTGAAAGTTTTTATTTTTAAAAAGTCTAGTACACGTACATGTCAAAAAGCTAAAAGAGACCTGGCACGGTAGCTCACTCCTGTAATCCCAGCACTCTGGGAGGCTGAGGCGGGCAGATCACCTGAGGTCAGGAGTTCAAACCAGCCTGGCCAACATGGTGAAACTCCGTCTCTACTAAAAATATAAAAAATTAGCGGGGCATAGTGGCACACACCTGTAGTCCCAGCTACTCAGGAGGCTAAGGCAGGAGAATTGCTTGAACCTGGCAGAGAGAGACTGCAGTGAGCTGAAATCACGCCACTGCACTCCAGCCTGGGAAACAGAGTGAGACTCCGTCTCAAACAAACAAACAAACAAACAAAACAAAGCTATAAGAGTATTAAGTGTCATACTATATAAAATAGCAGTCTTTAAGAATCTAGTAATTCTACAAATACAAATCAACCTACCATCCTGTCGTTTAACCTAATATAGTAATAGTTCATTTATAAGTCATAATTTGAGATACAATAAACTTGGTGTTTACATCATGAGTAGGTAAATAATTGTCTTTATATGTGTTGTGCTTAGATTTTTCTTCCTACTTTTGTTTTTTAACAAGTTTAATTATTTATTTCCCCACATGTATACTTTTCTTTAAGCTGTTCTATAAAATTTTCAAGCCGCTCCATTGGATCCACTACAAAAAAGAATATCAATTTGTTCTGCAGAATTCTCTTATTTATCTGAGAATCTATGAATTCTCTCTTTTCTATTTCCATGATCCAGGCCTACTGTACAAGTCTTTTTTCTAAAACTTTCTTTTAACACTTTCTAGGTTGGAACGAATGTTTTCTCGATCCCATGTACTCTTCTTTCTCCTTTACGTTGTGCTACTAGATTTGGTGGGAGAATCTCCTCACAGCTTCCTAAGAGATCTGAACTTCCATTCTGTAGGTGGAAAAGAGGGAATCATCTGTTAGTACAGGATGTGGCTGATATTCTGCTCCACGGCGAAATGCCTTTGACCAGTTCCTTTCATTTTCTGCCCTGTGCCTCCACCCTACCTTCACTAAACTAATACATCCAAATACTGAGTATCTCATGAATTCTACAGAGTTAATTAGTTGTCATAGTATTACTTTACCATTCATTTAAGAGTGAGATTTTCTGCCTTGCCATATTGATAATCATTTATTCACTTTATTTATGATGTTGTGTTCACTTCCATTGCCATATGGATTTTTTTTTTACTCTTGGGTTTATACCATTTTTATTCTTTCACAGTTATTTTAGTTTGGATCTCAGGAAATCAAAGTAATAAACTCAAAGTGCCATATTTAAATGAATTTTTAATACAATTATTTGAAAAAAGAGGAATAAGGAAATTCTACCATAAGACATGTTAAATACAAGTAACAAATAATTAAGTTAATTGGGTACTGATTAGAAGTAGAATGTTATCAGTAGTATGGAAAAATATTCCAAAAAATATATCTTGGCATATATAGAAATTAAATAAATATAAAGTTAGCATGAGATTAGTAAGAAAAAAAATCAAAATTTTACAACTGATTAGCTATTTGGATAAATTAATGGATTAGATAGATTGATCAGTTATTCTGAACTATTTTTGTTCATCTATATTTACCTGTATAACACATTATACTCAGTAATAGCTCTCATAATCTGCTATAATTCACATCAAGAGAAGCAGGACCAACACATTCTCTGGAAGACATATGAAAATATCCAGGGAAAGGCTAATATAGTTTTTAAAATTTATATTCCCCAGCTAACCTGATATACTCTCCCTTTCTCTACTAGAGGAAAGAAGTGTACTTCTTTGCAGATTTCTATTACTGTTCTAAATAAAAATCAAGATATTAAAAACCAGAAGAAAATATGAGAACTCTTTCTCAGATACCTAGTTTGGGGAAAAAATAGATTTAGAATAAAGTATTTTGGGAAAACTGTCAAGTATTACAACAAAATTAAACTATATAAAACTATATAAAAGAGACTATAAACTAAAAGCTTCTTTCTGTGGGGAAAAAAGACTTAAAGATAACCAACGCACTTGAAAAATTTATAAAATCTACAGAATAAACAATACACAGATAATTTTTATGTCAAAGCAAGGAAAATAAATCTCCCAATAGAAAATGGAGCACAGATATGAGTGGACAGACAATTTAAAGAAGATTCAAAAGGATAATATTTGAAAAAATCTGGGCAATAACTAAAAAATAAAATTTTAAATTGAATTACTGAATTTCTAGATCCAGAAAAGTTGGAAAAGATTCACTTTTCCCTGTTTCTCCTTTCTAAACACGACTAAATAACCTAGGAAGTATTCAACATACCACAGTAAAACTATTCTGACAGTGAGGCAGACAAAGGCAGACTGGCTAGGGGCCTCTTAAGTGAAGACAATATGGCAAATTCTTAGGGAAAGGGAGTCCTTTTATTACATTTGCAAATATTAAGGGTGACTCTTTGTGCTGCAGAGCTGTGTTTTGATAAATGCATAATGTTAATTAAACACAATTACAGTATCATTCAGAGTAGTTTTACCCTAAAATTCTTTTGCGTCATTTATTAAAACTTTTCCCAACCCCCCCACCCCCAGCCCCCTCATTCCCTCCCAGTCTCTGGCAATCACTCTTTTATCCTGTCTGCCTAGCTTTGCTATTTCAGGAATGTCATAAATATGATCATCTACTAGGTAACCTTTTCAGACTACCTTTTTTCAGAAAGTAAAATTCAATTTCTTTTTACTGCTGGATAACATTACATTTCATACATGTAGTACCTGTTTTATTTATTAATTTATCAGCTTTGTTAAGCTATTATTATTGACAAATAAAAACCAAATACTTTCAAGGTGTCCAGTGTAATTATATATGTGTACACTGTTGCCACAATTAATTAACACATCTATCAGCACATAGTTACCATTGTGTGTGTGTGGTGAGGGCAGTTAATATCTACTGTCTTGGAAAATTTCAAGTAAATAATACAGTACTATCCCCCTTAATGATAGTCACCATGGTCACTAGGTCTCCAGAACTTATTCATCTTAAAATTGGAAGTCTGATCCTTTGACTAATATCTCCCCATTTCCTCAGTCCTCTAGCTCCTGGCAAACACTTTTCTACTCTTGGCTTTTATGAGTGTGACTGTTTTAGATTCTAAATATATGTTAGATCATAAAATATTTGTCTATTCAACCACTGTGCTACCCTCAGTTTTTATGAGTTTGAGTGTTTTAGATTCTATGTGTACGTTAGATGAATATTTGTCTGTTTGCTTGGCTTATTTCATATAGTATAATGTCCTTCAGTTTAATCTGCATTGCTGAAATGGCAGAATTTGCTTTTTATTAGGCTGGTAATATTCAATCACATACACACACAAATTTATCCATTTGTCTAGGAGCATGAACTAGGCTGTTTTCATATACTAGCGACTGAATAATGTTAAAATGAACTTGTGATTGTACATGTCTCTTCAAGACATAATTTAATTTTCTTTGGATATATACATAGAAGTAGGATTGAAGGATTCTATGGTAGTTTTTTGTTGTTGTTGTTGTTGTTGGAACCTCCATACTATTTTCCATAATGACTGGACCGTTTTATATTCCCACCAAGAGTCTACGAAGCTTCCCTTATATCCATCCACATCCTCAACTCTTGCTATCCTTTTCTTGATTATAGCCAGAATGACAGAAGTGTTATTTCATATGCATTTCCCTGATGATTAGTGATATTGAGCCCCTTTTTGTATATAGCTATACCTCATTTTATTGATCTTCACTTTGAATTTTACAGATATTGCATTTTTTATAAATATAAGGTTTGTGGCAACCCTGCATCAAGCAAGTATATTAGTGCCATTTTCCAACAACATATACTCACATTGTGTCTGTGTCACATTTTGCTAATTCTTGCAATATTTCAGACATTTCATTATTATATCTTTTATGATGACTTGTGATCACTGATCATTGATGTTACTACTGGAATTGTTTTGGGGCTCCACAAACTAGACCCAGATAAGTAAGCAAACTTAATAGATGAATGTTGTGTGTGTTATGACTGCTCCAACAACAAGCCAACCAGACATTCCTGTGTCTCTGTTGCCTTGGGGCTTCCTATTCCCAGAGACACGTCAATGTTGAAATTAGGCCAATTAATAATCCTACAATGGCCTCTAAGTAGTAAACTGAAAGGAAGAGTCCCATGTCTCTAAATAATATGCAAGAAATAATTATTAGCAAGGAAAGCACGTCTAAAGCCAAGATAGGTCAAAAGCTTAGGCCTCTTCTGCCAAACAGCCAAGTTCTGAATGCAAAGGAAAAGTTCTTGAAGGAATTAAAAGTGCTGTTCCAGTGAACACACAAATGATAAGAAAGTGAAAAACCTTATTGCTGATATGAAGTTTTAGTGGTCTGAATATAACATCAAACTAGCCATGACATTCCTTTAAACTAAAGCCTAATCCAGAATAAGACTGTAACTCTCTTCAATTCTATGAAGGTTGCAAGAGTTAAGGAAGTTGCAAAGTTTGAAGCTAGCAGAAGGTGGTTCATGAGGTTTAAGGGAAGAAGACATCTCCATAAAATAAAAGTTTAAAGTTATCCAGACAATCTAAGGTAATTGATAAAGATAGCTACACTAAAAGGATTTTTAATGTAGACAAAAAATCTGTTTCAAAGATTTGCCATTCCTTTATTTCATAGCTAGAGAGGAGAAGTCACCGTGCCTGGCTTTAAGCTTCAAATACTAAAAAACAAACAGGCTGACCCTCTTATTAGGGGATAATGCAGCTGGTAACTAAGTTGAAGCCAATGCTCATTTACCATTCTGAAAATCTCAAGGCCCTTAAGAAGTATGCTAAATCTACTCTGCCTTGTTCTATAAATGAAACAATAAAGCCTGAATGGCAGCATATCTGGTTACAGTACGTTTAACTGAATATTTTAAGACTACTGTTGTGACCTGCTGCTTAGAAAGCAAAAATTCCTTTCAAAATATTACTTCTCATCAACAATGCACCTAGTTATCCAAGACCTTTGCTGGAGATGTACAAGGAGATTGTTTTCATTCCTGCTAACATAACATCCACTCTGCAACCCATGAGTCAAGAAGTAATTTCAAAAAAAGAAGTAATTGCAACTTTTAAGTTTTATTATTTAATACATTCATTTTGTGAGGCTATAGCTGCCATAGATAGTAATTCCTCTGATGGATTTGGGAAAAGTCAGTTGAAAACCTGAAAAGGATTCACCATTCTAGATGCCATTAAGAGTATTTGTGACTCATGAGAGGAGGTCAAAGTATCAACATTAATAGGAGCCTGGAAGAAATTGATCCCAACCACATAGATAACTTTGAGGGATTCAAGACTTCTGTGGAAGAAATAACTGCAGATATATTGGAAATAGCAAGAGAACTAGAATTAAAACTGGATCCCAAGGATGTTACTGAATTTCCGCAATCTAATGATAGATAAAACTTGAATAAATGAGGAATTGCTTTTTGTGGATGAAGAAAGGAAGTTTTGCTTTTGTTTTTTTGGGATAGAATCTACTCCCAGTGAAGATTTGGACATTATTGAAATCACAACAAAGGATTTAGAATATTGTATAAACTTAATTGATAAAGCAGTAGCAGAGTTTGAGAGAATTGACTCCCAATTTTGAAAGAAGTTCTACTTTGGGTAAAATGTTATCAAACACCATGACATGCTACAGAGAAGTCTTTTGTAAAAGAAAAATTCAATCAATGTGACAAACTTCAGTGTTGTCTTATTATAAGAAGTTGCTGCCACCTTAATCTTCAACAACCTCAACTGACATCAGCATGGAGGCAAGACTCTATACCAGCCAAAGATAATGATATGCTGAAGGCTCAGATGATGGATAGCATTTATTTTTAGTAATAAAGTATTTTTAATTAAGGTAGGTATATTGTCTTTCTAGACATAATGCTATGCACACTTAATGGACTAAATTATAATGTAAACATAACATATGCACAGGAAAACAAAACATCTTGTAATTTGCTTTATTGCAATAATTCACTTTAGTGTGGTGGTCTGTAATAAAACCTGCAACATCTAAGGTAAGTCTATCTGTTGGCCATGTATATGTCTTTTTGGGGAAAAGAAAGCCTATTCAGATTCTGTCCTCATTTGTTAATCAGTCTATGAATTTATGATTTCTTATTTTGACACTAACTCATTACTGGATATATAGTTTGCAAATATTTTATCTTATTCTGTGGGCTGTCTTTCCATTATGTTATTTCTTTTGCTATGCAGAAAGTTTTAGTTTGATGTAGTCAAACTTGTTTATATTTGCTTTTGTTGCTTGTGCTTTTGGTGTCAAATCCAAAACCTGAGAAAACCAGTATCAAGGAGATCTCCCCTTATGTCTTCTAGGCATAGGTCTTTTACCTCATTTTCAGGTCTTACTTTTAAGTCTTTAATCCAGAGCATAACATTACATTTAAGGTGGGTTTTTTTCTTTTTTTTTCTTTGTATATGGTGATAAATTATCCAACTTCATTCTTTTGCATGTGGTTATCTATTTTTCCTAAAACTATCATTGAAGAGACTATCCTTTCCCTGTCGGATATTATTGCAGCCCTTGTCAAAGATTGGTTAACTAATGTATGTGTTTATTTCTGGGCTTTATATTCTGTTCTATTGGTCTAATGTATCTGTTTTATGATACTTTTGATTACTATAGTTTTGAAACATAGTTTGAAATTAGGAAATGTGATGTCTCCAGTTTTATTCTTTTTGTTCGAGATTGCTTTGGTTTTTGAGTTTTGTTTCCTTATGAATTTTAAATTTTTTCTATTTCTGAAAAATGACAATTGAATTTTGATAAACTTTACACTTAATCTCTAGATTACGTATGGTAGTATGGACATTTTGACATTAATTCTTCTGATCTATGAACACATGACGTCATTCCATTTATTTGGGTCTTCCATTTCTTTCATAAAAGTTGTGTAATTTTTAGTGAATAGATTTTTACCTCCTTAAATTTATTCCTAAGATTTTATTCTTAAATTTTATTTTTTTAGATGCTATTGTAAATGAGATTGCTTTCTTTGTTTTTCAGATTGTTTGTAGTGAGTACATAGAAATGCAACTGATTTTTATATGTTGATTTTGCATTCTGCAGCTTTACTAGTTCTAACAGTTTAGTGGAGTCTTCAGGGTATTCTATATGTTTGCAGATGATGTCATTCACAAACAGACACTTTTACTTGTTCCTTTCTGATTTGGAAGGCTTTTATTTCTTTTTCTTGCCTAATTACATCAAAAGATAAAGTGGCTGAATGGATTTAAAAAAAAAGATTCGACAATATGATACACAGGAGACTTTAGCCTTAAAGACACATGTAGTCTGAAAGTGAAGGGATGGGAAAAGCCATTCCATGTAAATAGTAACTAAAAGAGAGCAGGGATGGTTGTACTTATCTCAGATAAGATGAACTTTCAGTCAAAATCTGTCATAGGAAATAAGGTGACTATATAATGATAAAGGAATCAATTCATCAATAAGATATAACAATTGTAAATATATATGCACTCAACATTAGAGCACCTAAATATATAAAGCAAATATTGACAAAAATGAAGGGAGATTTCTATACTGGATTTAAATTTATACACCACCATTACAGTATTGTTCTGAATTTGACTACACGTATTTACCTTTACCAGTGAGTAAAGGTAAATACTTGCATTTGTTTTATGTTGTTACTTAGTATCTTTTTGTTTAAACAAATAATTTTCTTTAGCATTTCCTATCAGGCAGATCTAATGGTATGAACTCCCTCAGCTTTGATTTATCTGGAAATGTCTTTATCTCTTTTTTTTTTATTATTATACTTGAAGTTCTAGGGTACATGTGTACAATGTACAGGTTTGTTACATAAGTATACATGTGCTATGTTGGTACACTGCACTCATTAACTCATCATTTACATTAGGTATATCTCCTAATGCTATCCCTCCTTCCTACCCCTACCCC
>NW_012118599.1:2520338-2545751 GCF_000951035.1 Colobus angolensis palliatus
TTTCTTTAGCATTTCCTATCAGGCAGATCTAATGGTATGAACTCCCTCAGCTTTGATTTATCTGGAAATGTCTTTATCTCTTTTTTTTTTTATTATTATACTTTAAGTTCTAGGGTACATGTGTACAATGTACAGGTTTGTTACATAAGTATACATGTGCTGTGTTGGTTTGCTGCATCCATCAACTGGTCATTTACATCAGGTATTTCTCCTAATGCTATCCCTACCCCAGTCCCCCCACCCCTGACAGGCCCTGGTGTATGATGTTCCCCACCCTGTGTCCATGAGTTCTCATTGTTCAACTGCCACCTATGAGTGAGAACATGTGATGTTTGGTTTTCTGTCCTTGCAATAGTTTGCTCAGAATGATGGTTTCCAGCTTCATCCATGTCCCTGCAAAGGACATGAACTCACCCTTTTTTATGACTGCATAGTATTCCGTGGTGCATGCGTGCCACATTTTCTTAATCCAGACTATCATTGATGGGCATTTGGGTTGGTTCCAAGTCTTTGCCATTGTGAATAGTGCTGCAATAAACATATATGTGCATGTGTCTTTATAGTAGCATGATTTATAATCCTTGGGGTTTATACCCAGTAATGGAATCACTGGGTCAAATGGCATTTCTAGTTCTAGATCCTTGAGGAATCGCCACACAGTCTTCCACAATGGTTGAACTAATTTACACTCCCACCAACAGTGTAAAAGCATTCCTATTTCTTCACATCCTCGCCAGCATCTGTTGTTTCCTGACTTTTTAATGATCCAACAGACATTAAAAAATGCTCATCACTGGTCAGAGAAATGCAAATCAAAACCACAATGAGATACCATCTCATGCCAGTTAGAATGGCGATCATTAAAAAGTCCTTTATTTTTAAAGAACAGCTTTTCCAGGTATAATATTCTTATATTGCTGTTCTGTGAGCTTTTTTCAGTACTTTTAATATGTCATCCCACCTCTTCCTAGTCTGCAAGGTTTCTGCTGAGAAATATTTTGATAGTTTTATAGATGTTCCTCTGTATAACTTATCTTACTGCTTTCAAAATTTTATCCTTGACTATTGGCAATTTGATTCTTATGTGTCATAGGGTAACCTTTGGGATTATCTTGCTTAGAGACCTATGAACTTCATGAATGAGAATGTCCATATTCTCCCCAACATTTGAGGAGTTTCCAACCATTACTTCTTTAAATAAGCTTTCTGCTCCTTTCTTTGTATCTTCTCCTTCTGTCACTTCCATGATGTATAAATTTATTTGATGATGTTTCATAGGTCTCTATATGCTTTAAAATTTTTTTTCCTATTTTTCCTAGCTGGCTAATTTCAAATGACCAGTTTTCACACATTCACTGTCCTCTTATTCTGCATGATCAAGTTCACTCTTGAAGATCTCTTAAAGTTTTCAGTTCTACATGCATATTCTTCAGCTCCAAGGTTTCTATTTGGTTCCTTTCTATGATTTCTATTTCTTTATCAAACTCTTCTCTATGTTCATTTACTGTTTTTCTGATTTTAGTTTGTGTTTTTTTCTTGCATCTCATTGAGTTTTTAGATGATTATTTTGACGTTTTTGTCAGTCAATTTATAGATCTCCATTTCTTTTGGGTTATTGGAGCTTTGTTTCCTTTGGTGCTATCATGTTTGCCTGATCGTAATCTGTGTAGTCTTATATTTGTGTCGATGTATTTGAAGCACAAACACCTCTTCCTGTCTTTATGACTTGATTGACTGATAGGTAAAAACCTTCCCCTGTCCGGTCTCTAGAATGATGGGATTGCCTCTAGACTCAGAGCCAAGCAGGGTCACATGACATCTTTACACGTGGATCCACAGTGTGGCTCATTATGGGGTTAGTGTTTGGCAGGACTATTACAGAGGCAGGCATGGATCCTGAATTGACTCCTGGTCAGATGAAACTCCCTCCAGGATGTTGGTTAGTAGGGGTGGTTTTGGGATAAAGTCCTCTTCAGGATATGCAGTTGGGTCAATAGATGATGGGCCTGTTTCCTGTGGATAAATGTTACCCCATCTGGGTCCTTTGGAAGACTCCTGCTCATTCACTGTTTGGAACTCCGGCCAGGCAAGATTGGCTCAGGAGTATGGTTCATCTATGCTTTTGGTTACTGTAGCTGTATCTGAAGACTGGGAGAAGGAAAACCACTGAGAATTGTTTCAATAATCCATATTACAAATGAAAAAGGCTTAAGTTAGTGAGATGAAATATTAATAAATTTCATAGAAATATATCAAGTGAAACTAAACAAGTATGCACAACTGAAGCCCTACAAATACCAGTACATAGTCAGCAAAAAAAATGGAGGGCCTAGTGTGGGGAGGACAACACAAAGGTCATATGAATACTTTGAGACAGCTGTCCATAGAAGCTAAGAGGGAGAAGTATTTGAAGACAAAGGTCATAGTAAACTCTTTTAAATACTGCAAAAAAATGAAACCAGATATGTTATAAAAGTAACCATTGGATTTTGCAGTGAGATTTCTGTTGACCTGAGTTGGAGTTTTGGTGGTGTAATGCTAACATTGCGGTACACTGAAAAATATATGCCGAAATAGTTTCCTGCTACCTGAGCTGGTAGAGGGGCATCTGTGGCAGCAGCCAGACACCAAGGCTGTGCTGAACAGGAAGGGGCTCCGCACCGGTACCCTTTACATAGCTGAGAGCCTCCTGTCTTGGTTAGATGGCTCTGGATTAGGATTCTCACTGGAATACCCCACCATTAGTTTACATGCATTATCCAGGGACCGACCTGACTGTCTAGGAGAACATTTGTATGTTACAGTGAATGACAAATTTGAAGAATCCAAAGAATCTGTTGCTGATGAAGAGGAAGACAGTGATGATTATGTTGAACTTATTCTGAATTTATAGTTGTATCTAGTGATAAATCAGCATTGGAGGCAATGTTCACTGCAATGTGTGAATGCCAGGCCTTGCATCCAGATCCTGAGGATGAGGATTCAGACGACTACGATGGAAAGAATATGATGTGGAAGCACATGAACGAGGACAAGGGGACATCCCTACATTTTACACCTATGAAGATGGATTATTCCATTAACAGCAGAAGGCCAAGCCACATTGGAGGGATTAGAAGAAAAGGTTTCTCAGTCTGTGAACAGCCAGTATAATATGGCTGGGGTCAGGAGAGAAGATTCAATAAGATTATGAAGATGGGATGGAGGTGGATATCACACCAACAGTTGCTGGACAGTTTGAGGATGCAGATGTTGATCACTGAAAATAATTTACTCAGGTTTGAGATTCTGCTCCTATTGTGGTGAGCAGAGATCATGCCATTGCACTTCAGCCTGGGCAACAAGAACGAAACTCCAGCTCACACAAACAAACAAAAACAAAAAGCAACAACAAAAAATTCTGCTTCTAACTATAGGAGAGAACTTGATGCCTTTTCCACTCTGGAGCAAAGTTGATGAAAATCTTTTCCCTTTTCCAAAACCCAACCTGAACCAGTTCTTTCTTGAGACAGACTATGCTGAGATAACAAGTTGTCACCAGCAGAAGAGATACTATGACCTTTATTAACTTGATGAATTAACTTAACCAAGAGGGTTTTTGTAGTTTGTTACCCCAAAACTTTATGTGTCTGAGTACCTTCTGAGTAGGCCTATAATTCCTGCTTTCATTGTATGCATCTTCTGTAAGCTAGCAGACCTATGTGGTGAAAATGTACGGGAGCTTAGAGTTACAGGTAGACTGGGAAAGAGAGAGTTCCTTTCACCATGCTTTACCAGGCTGCTCTGTTATAACCTCTTAAATTGTACTTTTTAATTTCCAGCCTTTTAGATTAGTTTCTGTAACAGAACAAGTGAGTGAGTCTGGGATGAAGTCCTCAAGGTATTTCAAATGGTAATTGTTTTGTTTTTGTAATAGCTTAACAAACCTAGGTTTTCTATATTTAAAAAAGGAAAAATAAATGCCAAACTCATATACAAGATAACAAAGCTCTTTTGAGAACCTTGACGGATGGGGAAATTATGGGAAACTTGAAAGGCTACAAGTGATCAAAAAGTACCCTGAGTTCATGGGAAAAAATAAGATGTTTGGGGCATCAATTTAGGTAAAACTTGGAGTAAGTTTATAACTCTTTTACGTCCCCTCTAATACATAAGAAGGAACACAGTAAGGGCCAATGATTAAGTTGCAAGCAGGAAACAAGAAGTTTAGAGTTTTACTCCTATATGATAGCTTTTATTTTCTCAGCGATATAAATTATGATATAGCCATCTAGGTAAGAAAATATTATACAGCCATTAAAATGTTTCTGAATGGTCTAAATAATGGATACCCTGGGTACAACACTGTTTACTTCAAGGCAAATGAGATTATGAGTAAATCATTTTTCTGCTTTTGAGTAAATCATTTTTCTGATTTTCACTTTTGCATATTTCAAAATGTTCTTCATTGAATCTATGTATTTTTATTATCATAAGTGAATACTGTGGCAGAATAAGCTATCTTCATCCCATTTATAGACAAGGAAAAGACAAAAGAATGAGTGTTTTTAACAATATAAACTTGGGAAGAGGAACAGATAACTCTTTACCATAATTTCAAGAAGCTATGGAAATATGGAGAGTTAACTCTAGGATGTAAAATGCTTTAATTTTTTAAATAAAAATATTTAGATTTCTCATGAAAGAAAGGCAAACTGCTATTCAGGGTCAAGCTGACATTATTGACCTTCATTTTTCCTGCTCCCCGGACTGTAAACACCCTCACTCCTATCTGCATTCTACACAAGGGTCAAAAAAAAAAAAAAAATCATGGCTGTGACAAAGGCTTCAAGGTTTTTATTTCTAAAGAGAATAGGAGAAAGTTGACAGGGAATTGGGACATAGGTTGGGGCATATTTGTGGAGGAAGCAAGGAAAAAATGGAAGGAATCAAAAGTCTCAGCACTGGGGAAAGGGAACAGATGTTCTCATTGGAGGTGGGGAAATGATTGCTGCCATTTTAGAGGAGCATCTTTAAGAGATGGCTGGATGGCCTTGTTTTTGATGACTTAGCTGGACATCATTTACTCTAACTAGAATTTTACTCAGCATCCCGTTTGACTTTGGTTAAAGGGGGCAGGGAGGCAGATTTTGCCTGTGTTTGTGTTTTAGAGCTATCACAAAGAAATACTGAAAACTTGGTGACCTAACACAATATAAATTTATTCTGTTAGAGGCAGAAGTAAAACAATAAAACAAAACAAAAAAATCAAAGTGTGGGACAGGACTGTCCTTCTCAAGGGAAGAATTCTTCCCTGCCTCTTTCTAGTGTCTGGTGGCTCCCAGCAACCCTTTGTGTTCCTTGGTTTGTAGCTGCATCACGCCTATCCCTGTCTCTATGGTCACATGTCTTTCTCTGTGTATCTTTGTGTCCTCTGTTCTTCACATAAGGATACTAACATTCACTGGATATAGGGCCCACCCTAATCCAATATGACATCTTCTTAACCTAATTACATCTACAAAGAATCTATTTCCAAATGAGGTCGCATTTATAGGTACTAGAAATTAGAACTTGAATGAATCTTTTTAAGAGACATAATTGAACCCACTACAGACCAGAAAAAGAAACAGGGTATGGCCTCTACCTAAAGTTGAACCATCAGAAGCGTGAGGATAAAATCAGGTAGCTTAAGCAGGGAAATCTACTGTGCTCAGTTTCTAGAGCAGCTCTTTTCCTAATTCCTTGATGAAGGCGATGAGGTAACAAATACTTTGACTTGTTGCCCCCCTGAACACACCATCAGAAAATCCATAGCCACCTTCTAGAGTATCCTTTAGGTCAGTGGTTCTCAAACTTGAGCATGCATTAGAATCACCAGAAGGGCTTATTAGAACACAGATTGTTGGGTTCCACCTCAGAGTTTGATTCAGTAGGTCTGTAGTGAGGTTCCACAATTTGCATATCTAACAAATGTTTCAGTGATAATGCTACCAGGAACCATATTTTTGGGGCTGGAACTTCCCAAATTTTAAAGTGTATATTTATTATGTTGAATTTATGTTAAAATAATCCACGTGATTTTTTAGGAAGTGGCAACAACTATCAATGATGAATATGGATTAATTTAATCCTACATTTAATCATATTGATGGAAAATACAGAATTAACTTGAGGAAAAAATCTACATGAGAGAATAGTAAGATGCTAAATTTTTAAAATGTACTTCCTCAAGAAAATAGAGGATATGCAGAAAAAAGGATATGACTTCTTTTTATCTGTGTTTGTTACCCACAGAATGATATGCAAAGAAATTTGCATCCATGAAATAAGTAATTTACTACGTAGAGAGAAGATTCAGAACAAAAACATTAAACATGTTTATAAAAAAAAAACCAAGAGGGACAAAATAACAATAAAAACTCCACTCAAATTAGTTATCTGAAATGACAAGTTGAATTATTTCTGAATGTAAAACAAAAAAGAAAAAGGAATTAGTGAAAATGTGACATGGAAGTTTGATCCAAGGGTATATTTATAAAATTGAATATGTAAAGGCAAAAATGTGAAAGTAGAAGCAACAATCAAGAAAATAAAATGAATTTTTCCTTAAGGTGACTAAAGAGTCAAGTTTTAAGATTATAAGAGGGCAAAAGAGGAAGACATGAAAAGAATATCTTTATTAGAAAAAGTAATTTTATTAAATTTCAGGAGGGCAACTGTTATATAAGTTTCCAGAGAGAGAGCAAACAAGTCAACGACAAACCGAATAAAATTAGATTATCTTCAAAATAGAATATATTAAAATTCCTACCTGTTATTGATACAGGAATGCTGGGAAGGGAAGAGCATGGTCCTTTAAATAATATGGAAGCAAGGGAAGGGAAATGCTGGGTACAGGAGAGCATGGTCCCTGGGTAGGGCTCCACCCCTACAGACCTAGGTGAGGACAGGCATTTCCTGCCCAAATGTTGCATTTCCCAAGACCACCCTGGCCCACCATACCCCCATCCTGGGCCTATAAAAACCCCAAACCCTAGCTGGCAGACATACAAGTGGCCAGACATCCAGAGAAATACATCGTCGGAAGAAGAAAAGCTGCTGGTCGTGGAGAGTAGCACCCCAGCAGAAGAGCACACCAACCCCACCAGCACTCCGGCAGGCCATTGACCAGGTGGAGTTTGGCCAGGGCAGTTGGAGGAGAGCCAGGGCTGTGGGGCTGCTGAGAGGCCCAACTCCAGAGGAAGACCTTCTCCATTCTGGCTCCCCCATCAGCTGAGAGCTACTTCCACTCAATAAAACTTGGCACCCATTCTCCAAGCCCATGTGTGATCTGATTCTTCTGGTATACCAAGGCAAGAACCTGGGACACAGAAAGCCCTCTGCCCTTGTGACAAAGTGGAAACTGTAATTGAGCTAGTTAACACAAGCCACCTAGAGATAGCAAACTAAGAGTATCCTGTAACACACGCCCACTGGGGCTTCAGGAGCTGTAAACATTCACCCCTAGAACCTGCTGTGGGGTCAGAGCTGGAGCCCCACAGCCTGCCTGTCTGTATGCTCCCCTAGAGGTTTGAGCAGCCAGGCACTGAAGAAGCGAGTCACACTCCCATTGCACACCCTGCAAGCAAGGGGAACAAGGGAACTTTTCCCATTTCATTATCAAGAGACAAAAATTGTGACGTAAGAAATCCCATTACTGAGTATATACCCAAAGGATTATAAATCATTCTACTATAAAGACACATGGACATGTGTGTTTATTACAGCACTGTTCACAATAGCAATGACTTGGAACCAACCCAAATGCCCATCAATGATAGACTGAATAAAGAAAATGTGGCATGTATACACCATGGAATACTATGCAGCCATAGAAAAGGACGAGTTCACGTCTTTTTCGGGAACATGGGTGAAGCTGGAAACCATCATTCTAAGCAACTAACACAAGAACAGAAAACCAAACACCTCATGTTCTCGTTCGTAAGTGGGAGTTGAACAATGAGAATACATGGACACAGAGGGAAACATCACACTAGGGCCTGTCAAGGGATGGGAGGCTAGGGGAAGGATACAATTAGGAGAAATACTTAATGTAGATGAAGGGTTGATGGGTGCAGCAAATTACCATGGCACATGTATACCTATGTAACAAACCTGCACATTCTGCACATGTACCCCAGATCTTAAAGTTTAATTAAAAACAAAAAGAATTATATTCAAACAAGTAAATAAATAAAAATCACTGAAGTGTAAGAACCAATTAGCTAAATTATTAAATGAGGAAAGAATCAAGTATGTAACACTGAAATGTACTTTAAGGGAAAAAAAATTTTGAAAGACTCAGGACAATAAGAAATCAGAATATTTGTAAATGGGAAATAATGACAAAAAGCTGGGATAAGAAAAGAAGTTAGTAAAGCGTTTTTACGTATGATTGTTAATGTAAAATATGTATTAGTAAATAAAACTATTTTGAAGGGAATTATAAAATGAAAAAATGTGGTATAATAAAATCAACTATTATCTGAAATAAAACTCCAATTATTTCAAGACATCTTAGGATATGAGAAATGAAGCAACCATAAAACATGAAAAATGAAAGTGAACTGAAAGTGAACTGAAGTCATAGTTGATGAGCCACACACAAAAATCTACATATGTATTATGGCTGAAATAGTACTCAATAGAAAAAATGTAGTCTCAAGAAATTTCATAAGAGAAGGAATGGAGAGAATGCATTAACTATGCATTTAACCAAATTCAGAGGAATATAGATTTAAAAATGGGGTTAAAATATGTGTTAAAATTTATAAGTAACTAGACATAAAATTTAAATAGGTTATGGAATTTCCAATCCAACAGAGGAAGAAACAACAACAAATTAGTCATCTATTGCTGCATAACAAATTATCTCAAAAGTCTGCAGCTTAAAATAACATTCTCTCAGATTCCATGGCTCACAAATCCAGGTATGGTTTAGTTGAGTGGTTCTGGCTCAGAAGCTCTGAGGTTGTAGTCAAACTGTCAACCAGTGCTGAATCACCTCATATGGGACAGAAGCTCCGTTTCCAGGCTCACCAACTTGGTTGCTTGGAAGCCTCAGTTCTTCACTGGCTGTTGGACAGATATTTCAATTCTTTGTCATATCTACTGCATTGACTGCCTGAGTGTCTTTAGCACATGACATTTGGATTCTTCCAGTGAGTGATAAGAGAGAAAGAACAAAGATCGGGGTCTGGGGAGAGAGAAGAGTGCCCAACCTATTATTGGAGGTGACATGCTGTCTATTCTCCCTTGTTCTGTTCACCCCACAGACTGATCCTGGTTCACTGTGGGAAGGAACCAAACAAGGTTGTAAACACCAGGAGGAATCATTGGGATCTTACAGGTTTACTACCACGATAAGCAACCACAGAAGTTTAGTAATTACTGTAAAAATGGGAAATAATGAAAAGGAGACAATAGACCTAAGACACGGAAAGCAAAAAGGAAGGAAAGAAGGGAGGGAGGGAGGGGAAAAGAAAATGTTAATTAACCACAGAATATGTGAATAATTGAATTTTTCCAATGAAAGACAAACATTTCCTAATGGATTAAAAAAGAACATTCAGCTATGGGTTGCTTACAATAGAAACATTGAAACTAAAATGACACAGAAAAGTCGTAAATGAAAGGATAAATCTACATATACCAGGCATATGTTAAGCAAGCAAATAAAAAAGACAGGAAAATGTAAACATTAGGCCTTTAGACAAGGCTGAACTTAAAGAAGCATTAAAAAAGATAACATTTTATATTCGTAAAAGGTTTAGTCCTCAGATCATATATAATAATGGTAATATTAAACTGAATACATAGAATTCACATAAATACTACTCCTAATATAATAGTTCTTCTTGATACTTCTACCATAAATCTTATAAGTACAAAGAGAGCCAGATGAAGGTATAGAGTGAAAAATATTAATGCACTTCTCCCAGTGTAGAGCTAGACCTCAATAACAAATGACACCCATATCTAACACCTTAGAAAGTTAAAGCAGTCACGTAAACTGAAAGTGAACTGAAATCATAGTTGATGAACCACACACAAAAATCTGCATATGTATTATGGCTGAAATAGTACTCACTAGAAAAATTGTAGTCTCAAGACATTTCATTAGAGAGGGAATAGAGAGAATGCATTAACCATGCATTTAACATAATTTTGAATGCAAACAGTAGAGAGAAAACTGTAAAACAAACAAAAGAGGGTAGATTATAACCTCTATGAGGACAGGGATTTATTCTCTATCTTATTTGTTACTATATCTCCCGCACCTAGAACTATGTCCAGCACACTCAAAATAGATGGAATAATGAAACACATAGAAATTAATTAGTTTTAAAAGTTTACCTTAATAGAATCAACCAGAAACCAATATAATAAACAATCTTTCTGCAAAGGAAAGAATCCAAATATCAAAGGTGTAAATAAGAATTGAATACATATGGCCGGGCGCGGTGGCTCAAGCCTGTAATCCCAGCACTTTGGGAGGCCGAGACGGGCGGATCACGAGGTCAGGAGATCAAGACCATCCTGGCTAACACGGTGAAATCCCCTCTCTACTAAAAATACAAAAAACTAGCCGGGCGAGGTGGCGGGCGCCTGTAGTCCCAGCTACTCCGGAGGCTGAGGCAGGAGAATGGCCTAAACCCGGGAGGCGGAGCTTGCAGTGAGCTGAGATCCGGCCGCTGCACTCCAGTCCGGGCGACAGAGCGAGACTCCGCCTCAAAAAAAAAAAAAAAAAAATTGAATACATATAAATATATCACAATCGACTTTTAAATTTTAAAAAACGCTATGTGAAATAAACATGTACAAGAAAATAGAGGCTGTTATGTTTAAAGTTTGTTTGTAAAACATCTGTATTCAGAATCATTAGGAGAGCTTGTAAATCTCTTCCTGAAGATTCTTATTCACTGGGTGTATGGTGGGACTTAGGATTCAGTATTTCAATAAACTTGCCTTCTACCCCAAGAAATTCCTATGCACATTTAAGTTTAGGAATGTTTAAATCTGTGTGGATGTTGAAAACCTGAAAGGGAGAGGAACAATCACCACAAGAATGGAAAATAATCTACTGTGATGATGTCCAGTCCGAGAGGAGTCAACAAATGTCAGCATAGGCAAGAGATTGCTCACAAAAGGGGAAAGAAAGATATGCAAATTGGCTGTAAACATGGAAAGATACTCAACATCATTAGTCATAAAGAAAAATGCAAACTGAATCATAGTGAAATACTGCCACCAACCAGAATGGCAAAAACTGACAAAACCAAGTGTTGGTAAATATATAAAATATTTGGAATGCTCATACATTACTGGTGGGACTATAAAATGTTTATAAGCACTTTAGAAAACTGTCAGTATCTAATAAAGCTAAATATATGCCTGCTATACAACTAAAAAAACTAATTCTAAAGATATACTCAAAAGAAATGACTCTATATCCCATAAAAGGCACAGAAAATATTCAAAGTTTCATTCATAACATTCAAACATTGAAAATAGCCATCTAGAAAGAAATGGATAAAGTCTGGTGTATTTATACAACCGACAATTAGAGTAACTTTTTTAAAATGAACAACTGCTGCATGCAATACAGATGAATCTCAGAGACATGTTGGACAAAAGCCACATACAAGGACATGTATATGAAGTTCAAATACAAGCAAAACTAATCTCTAGTGATTAGTGTATAGTCTGGGTACAGTGTATAGTGTATAGTCTGGGTGTAAAATTATCTTATATATAGTACTTAAGATTTATATACATTACTATAGATGATATATACTTCAATGAAAAATATATTTTAATCCACAAATAGTACATGTATTAACTAAAAATTTCTTGTTAATGCTGTTTCAAGATACTTAATTTGTATTGCCATTAAGTAGTTTTCTATCTATATTTAACAAACACTGCCAGTTTCTTCTCTTTCTAGCCAGATAAGTGTAGAAAACCTACTTACTAATTATCTGCTATTTCACTACCTTGATCTATTTTCTCTGGGAATTTTTTTGATTCTCAACAGCTTAATGAGCATTTAGAGTTTTAAATAGTCTGAATAAATTTGCCTAAACCAAGGCATCACTTTGAAGTTCAAAAATCCATTGAATGACTAAGCATCTCTATGTCATCCAAAGAGTGTGATTTAAATTATAGCAGAAATGGCAATCAAATCTAGTAAAGCAATGTGACAGACAGAAAACTAATCTAATAATATCTTCTCATCACTTTCTAGCAGTGCCAGATTAAAGTGATCTCTAATGCCTTCATTACACAAGACTCTCCCATACTCTGAGGAGCCCGGGAAACCAAGGATGTTGGCCTAATCTTTTGTTCTAAGTGAGAACGTTGTGTGCCCTTTGCCATTACTTCACTGAAGACAAATATACAGAAAGTAATATACTAATTTCATTCAAGAAGATTGCCAAAAATATAATTTGTATGATAGATTCCCCTATAATATACATTTTAGGATAAAACAGTCATTTTACTTAGACTGCCGTAACACTACCATAGACTCAGTGACTTAAACAGATTTTTTTCTGAAGGCTGAAAGTCTGAGATCAGAGTGCCAGCAAGGTGGGATTCTCTGCCTCCTTGCTGTCTACCCACATAGTCTTTCCTAGATGCATGTGGGGAGACAGATCTCTTTCCCTCTACCTTCTTATAAGGGTCACCAATTCTATTAGATTGGTACCCCACCCTTATGACCTAATTTAACCTTAATTACCTCCCCAAAGCCTTTTCTCCAAGTACAGTCACATTGGAGATTAAAGCTCCAATATATGGATGGATTTTAAGGAGACATATTTAGTCCATAGCAGCAGTGTAGTAGTTAAAAGAGGGAGCTCTGGAGTTAACCAGATTCAGACCACCAATCTACCATCTCTTAACTGTAGGACCCTAAATTCTCTATGATACACTTTTCTCACCTGTAAAGATAATAGTACCAGCCTCATTGAATTATTGTAATTAAATGAATACATATACAACTACATAGCACATGGTAATTATTTTTATTTAAAAAAATTTAAAAATCTCAAAAGCTTTTGGCATATCAGTGGTTTTTTTCGTTACATGAATAAATTATACAGTGGTGAATTCTGAGATTTCAGTGTACCCATCATCAGATTAATGGATGTTGTACCAAATGTGTAGCATTTTATCCCTAGCCTCCCTCTCACTTTCCCCTTTCTGAGTCTCTAAAGTCCATTATATCACTCTGCATGCCTTTGCATATTCATAGCCTGTCTCCCACTTGTGAGAGTCACTTTTTGATTTTCCACTCCTGTGTTACTTCACTTAGAATAATAGCCTCCAGCTGCATCCAAGTTGCTGCAAAAGACATTTCATTCCTTTTAATGGCTAAGTAGTAATCTATGGTGTATATATGCCACATTTTCTTTATGCACTCATTAAGTGCTGGGCACTTAAGTTGGTTCCACATCTTTGCAATTGTAAATCAGGCTGCGATAAATATACATAGCAGGTGGTACTTTTTCAATAAATATTAGCTTGTATTATTAGGCTAATCTACATCATGTAGGAAAATATCTTAAAAATATATTTGAGGTGTCACATAGACTTGATTGTATTGTTAGATTAAACTTGTTTTAAAAATATTACCTTGTAGCAATGCAGTGAAGTTAATATAGCAATGGTTTTCGTTTTTATGTCAAATCAGCAGCATCTGCAAATATGTTATAAATGCAAATTATTGAGTCCCACCCAGACCTATTTAAGCAGCTCTCTGGGGGTGAGGTCCAACAGTCAGCATTTTAACAAGCCCTCTGGGTAATTGTGTTGCACACCAATATTTGAGAAACACAGTAAAAATGTGAGGCAGTCTTCATAGAGAAGCACTATTTGGTAAATCCTTGGCATAGAACATTGAGCTTCCTATGACTTAGCAACTTGATGCATTATTCGAATTAAAATGAATACAGGAAGGACACAAAAATGATAAACCATGAAATAACTGGAACATAATTTCATGCTACTGATGAATAATGAAGAAACAGACATCTATAGGCAAATAAATAAAGCAAATTTGCTTAAAATAAAGGCTTTTGTTTTGGTTTCCAGCAATTTAAAAGTGAAATCTACTTCAGAGATGATAGTGTAACTTCTGGTATCTCCCTCAAATCTTTAGGGTTTATTATTAAGAAAAGGAGATGTCACATGAAAACTGTACCTCTACAAGATTTTTGCAAGCCATTTATGTTCCAGGCTAACCTCTCACTTAAGGGCAACCGCGTTTGATAATATAGTTGCGCAAAGCACTTAAGAACTAAAACCTACTTTTGCATGATCCTATTTTATCTCTGTATTTGGCTTTGTAAATGTGCTTCGCTTTATTTTCAAATGGCATTATGTCATTTTTCACTTGGAGAGTTGATAGTGATTGATGGAAAGCATTAAATTAGAAAGACCTGGCTAGAGTCCAAGTTGTCATCCACAGCAGCATCTCCAAGGCACTAAAAAATGAATTTAAAAAAAGTCAAAGCCATGAGTCTGTTTCATAGATAAAATGAAATGGATCGAGGATTTCAATGGCCTATGGCTTGCCACAATTTAGCATGAAAGTAAAGAAGTGATTCATTGTTCATATTAATCTTATATCGAGTTATTCATCAAAAAAACTCTCTTATGACCAGCATATCAAGAGGCTTCATTGTTTTTTATTGTTTTTCTCACTTAATATACTGGAGAAAACTCCTCACCATTAATTCAAGATTTGTTTCTTAGTTATTCACACCTAACCTAGGGCCCTGGTAGTAAAAAGACTTTTTTCAAAATTAGGGGTGGGGATAAATGAGTGAGTGGGTAAAGGGGTATAAGAAAAGTTGAGGGAGCAAAAGAAGAGTGAAGGTGGGTGGAAACCTTGATGTGAACCATCTTTAATATTCTACAATTCCGGAGAATAATTTATTCTGTGCAAATGCGATAGAATCTTCTTGCTATAAACTAATGGAGATACCAGTTTATGCACTTTCCACCCATCCAATGAGTCTTTGCCAAAAAGAATTTGCATATTGTGATATGCAAAGAGTGGATATTCAAAAAAAAGGCTTGGTTATGAATTCAATAAGCAGGAGACCAGGAAAAAACTCTTACCTCCCTCTACTGATGTCTGAAGAGATATCTTACATATCTCAGTTGGGTTTCTATAGTATTGTAAAGGGTTTCCTAAGTGTTTGAGTCACTGTCTTATTACTACAGTACATTTGGTAACTTGTAATAAGCACTTCATTTACATAGGAAACAAGATATCCTACAAATGTTTAATTAAAATTGTATTGCAAATGGAACTGAGGTTAGTGGTTTATCAAAAATGTATTAAGTTAGTAGTTAACTAGATTATGGCTTTAAACACATGTGCATTATATAACAACATTTGTACCAGGATTTTGGAGTTACTGTGTCATGCTAATGGATTGATCATCCTAACCATTCTAATTCTAAAGTCTGGTGGTTGAAACACCAGTTTGCTTTTAAATAAAATTCACTAACCATAAATATCACATATAAATCAAAATGGTTTGCTTTAGTTAACTTAACACAAAAACATTACTGAGATATTAAACTCACAAGAAAGAAATTCATAGTGGAAGTAAAACTGCTCACAGCCTATCATTTTACAATAGATCATTAAATTTTAATCAACTAAGACTTTCACTAATATATCAAAAGACATAAAGATGGGTCTTTCAATTTTTAAATATGAGGGGATTTTAAATGTCCAGAACAATCCTTTGTGAAACTCAACTTCCCTTGAAAACTTTACAATTTAAAAATACTGCGGTAGTAGGTAACTCTTTCATTCCCAAAGAAACCTTTCTTAACCTTGAAGTTTTTGCCACAAATATTTCTATTTGAAAAAGTAAAATTTTTATTCCATTATATAAAACATAGTTTTAAACAAAGCATGTACTAATTTTACTAAAACTGTCCAAATGAGATTCTATATATAGAAAGAAAGTATTCTGAGAAAATGAAGGTCTAAGAATACGATTTAATTAGCAACAGGTAATGTACAGAATATTCTAAGTCACAATAATTTGCAATCAGGAAAACCTTGATTATAGTGCTCAAATCAGATTTTTAGATGATTTCTTACTCCTCAAAATAATTTCCCATGGAGGCTTTACTATTTGACGTAAAAGTTTTAAGTATGCATAATACATTCAATACTGTAGGTTTCACATTGCTACTGTTGTTGCCTTTTGAGTCCTCAACCAATTTTCCAATAAGTAATAAAAGTGATTATCCACGCAGCTTTGAATTCAGGCTGCCTGGGATTGAATCATGTTTTTTTCCCAATGAACCAGCTATACTGCAGCGCAGGTTATTTCTTTAGTTTATCTGAAAAGTAGGGGCATATTGGTTATCTATTACTATATAACAAGTTACCATAAACATAATCGCTTAAAACAATGCACATTTATTATCTCATAGTTTCAGTGGGTCAGTAGTCTGGGCACGGTTTACCAAGATCTTCTGCTTAGGGTCCTATTACGCTAAAATGAAGGCACTGGCTAGGCTTCATTCTCTCCTGGAGCTCATAGTCCTCTTTGAAGCTTACTTAAGTTATTGGCAAAATTTTGTTTTTGGAGGTTGTATTAGTTTGTTTTCACAGTCCTATAAAGATACCATTGTATAAAGGAAAGAGGTTTAATTGACTCACAGTTACGCATGACTTGAGGCAGGCCTCAGGAAACTTACAATCACGGCAGAAGGCACCCTCTTCGCAAGGTGGCAAGAGGGAGAATGAACGCAGGAGGAACGACCAAACACTTATAAAACCATCAGATCTCGTGAGAACTCACTATCGGGAGCCCAGCATGGGAGAAACTGCTACCATGATTCCATTACGTCCACCTGACTTCTCCCTTGACATGTGGGGATTATCGGGGTTAATGGGGATTACAATTCAAGGTGAGATTTTGGATGGGGACACAGCCAAACCATATCAGAGGTTGTAGGACTGAAATCCTCAGCATCTATAGACTGCCCCTCTACATAGGCAGTACACAGTGGCTATTTGTTTCAAGGCCAGCATAAGAGCATATCTCCTACTTCCAGTTTCTTCTCTCAGGGACAGCGTAAGTCCTCTTTTAAAGGATTCACCCGATAAAAGTCAGGACCACCCAAAATATTCTTCTTTTTTATTAACTCAGAGTCAATTGATTAGAGACCTTAATTGCCTCCTGAAAATCCTTTCACCTTTGCAATATTCTATTGGTTTGTTGACAAAAAAGTCAAAAAAGTAAAATATTTGAAGAGATTTATTCTGAGCCAAATATGAGTTACCATGGCCCATGACACAGCTTTCAGGAGACCATGAGAATATGTGCCCAAGGTGGTTGGGGAACAGCCTAGTTTTATACAGTTTAGGAAGACATGAGACATCAATCATGTAAGTTGTACATTGTTTTGGTCTGGAAAGGCAGGACAACTTGAAGCAGGGGCTTCCAGGTTTAGGTAGATTTAAACATTTTCTGATTGGCCATTGGTTGAGCTAAGCTGTTGTCTAATCAATAGAAAGGAATGTCTGGGATGGTAAAGGGATATGGAGACCAAAGTTTTATCATGCACATGAAGCCTCCAAGTAGCAGGCTTCTGAGAGAATAGATTGTAAATGTTTCCCTTTCAGACTTAAGGTCTGCATTAATGTTAATGTTGGTCAGCTTTTCCTGAACTCCAAAAGGGAGGAGGCTATAATGAATCATTTCTGATCCTCCTTTCATGACCCGAACCAGTTTTTCAGGTTAGCTTTGGAATGCCTTGGCCAAAAGGAGGGGTTCATTCGAATGGTTGCAGGAAGCTTAGAATTTTATTTTTGGTTTACAGGTTAAAAGTTATAGGTTCCAGGTTGGGCGCAGTGGCTCACACCTATAATCCTAGCACTTTGGGAGGCCAAGGCAGGCAGATCACCTGAGGTCAGGAGTTCGAGACCAGCCTGGCCAACATGGTGAAATCCTGTCTCTACTAAAAATTTTAAAAATTAGCTGGGTGTGGTGGCATGTGCGTGTAATCTCAGTTACCTGGGAGGTTGAGGCAGGAGAACTGCTGAAACTAGGGAGGCAGAGGCTGCAGTGAGCCAAGATCACATTATTGCACTCTAGCCTGGGTGAGAGAGTGAGACCCCATCTCAATAAGAAAAAAAAAAAAAGAAGGACAAAAAAGTTACAGGTTCTACCTGCAATCAATGAGAAGGGGGTTACACAAAAGTGTGGATACCAAAAGTGTGGATAAAGAAATTACAGGGGGCATCTTATAATTCTGCCTATTGCTGTCAATAAAAACAATACATTCCTCTTTGGGCTGATTTTTTAAAAAGCTTATTTGTATAAAGTAAGTAGAATAGTTCATGATGCATAATAAATATTACTTATTACCCTTTTTAGTTTGCTAGTCATTTTTGCAGAAGCTTTGAGTGACTAAAATGGTGGTGTTATTGGGGGAGAATATAAGCTGAGTGGAAATTATAGGTTGTGAGAGAGCCTCCAGTATTCACTATACTCCATTTGCAACTTGATGGTAAGTGTGTTCTGTTACCTTGCTCATACAAGTAGTGGAAACAACTGTCAAATTCCCGTAGCATTGTTACCAAAACTTGTGATGTTCCATGGTCTATCATATCTTGAATATTATAAATATTTTGCCTACCAAATATTGAGATATTCAGTGAAAGTTGAAGATAGGTAGGTTATAATATGGGTTATTCTATATCCTTCACATCTATGTTTTTCTCATTGTTTTTATGTAGGATTCAGAAAATTTTTCTAAGGAAATAATTGCTGATAATATGAATAATAAACAATGCTTTATTAAAGAAAGTATACTAAAAGCAACAACAGTATTTCTGATTATCTTGCTTCTCCTCCTACATATTCCTCAGAAAATCTTCTAATTATTTACACAAATGCATCATTTAACTGACATAGAATAAACAAGCTACGGTGATGTCAATTTTTGCTTTGAACAAAACGAGTGTTTTTCTTTCACTTAAGGCCACAGACAGGTGAGATGGAGATAAAGGGGGAGTGGATGTCACATTCTCATGTTACATGAATTAAGTATAAATATTTTTTTTAAAACTTCTCTGGATGTACTTGAAAACAAAGCTCATAATTATTTTGGTTAACTTTATCCAGCTCTCCACTTCAATACCTAGAGAACTCAGAGGAAAGCAGGAGTACACCAAAACACAGTCCCTATTATTTTTTAATAATAGTCACCAA
This sequence comes from Colobus angolensis palliatus, assembly GCF_000951035.1. Lineage (NCBI taxonomy): Eukaryota > Metazoa > Chordata > Mammalia > Primates > Cercopithecidae > Colobus > Colobus angolensis. The sequence goes on from NW_012118599.1 coordinate 2,539,619, forward strand.
AAGAACTTCACAGTTCTTTTTGCATTAATTCTTAGAAAATCTAGTGGAAAAAAGTAATTCTTGAAAACAAGCGGCAGGATGTTCAATGATTTCAAAAGGTAATCAGAGAGAGGAGGCATTTTTCTTTGTTTTTATAAGTCATTGACATTTTGGCTTAATTTACAAAATGTTTTATGGGAACTTCAGGAGCATTCTGTCTTCAACATCCAACACTAAAAGAACCCATTGTGTACTTCCTCTAGCATATAAGTTACTGGTTACTCCCCTTTGATCTTTCCCACAAGCTTCTTTCCTATGATTACTTGAGGAATAACTCAACTTGTTTGTGAATGCTGCCAAATAAATTGATCAGTTTCATATTCCAGTCAAAATTATAAGTTCAGCTTTTAAACTGTAGAATAGGCAAATATGTTGATCAAAGTGAAGAGAGAAATTGTTTTTTGATTATCATTTTTTAACAGACTTTTGTCGTATTTATCAAACTTTGTCTCTATTTTTTAAAATTATTCCACTTTTTTCATTACCTAGTGTCTGCTAATAGTTTGGTTTCAATTTCTTGATGATATAATTTTAATATTGTTTTGTTGATTTGTTCTGGATGTAGGAAAATATTTTTAAAATAAAGTATTATTTTATGTAAACATGCCCATCTTCATATACATATAACCACATAAATTTATGTATATGTTTCCGGGAGAGATTTATGTGTGTGTACCCACCCATGTGGTATGTTTTCAGGTCTTTTGAAGCCATTCTATCCCATATTTACAACTTTCCACCCATTCTCTCATATGCAAAATTGCATAATGAGAGTCTTAGTTTTTTAGTTAACAATGTTAATTCCTAAAAAGCAGGTTTAGGATGAGAACTGCAGTTTGATATTTGTTTGGCAGGCAGCTAATGTTCCTCTGAAATACTTAGGAAGTTATACTTACACACACACACACACACACACACACACAATTTGAAAACAGACCCCTATATAAAGTGGGACTGATTATCCATTCTCTCACAGAATCATGGCAAAATTTCCACTAAATTAAGAAAAAAAGAGAGAGAAATGGATTAGAAAGCCCAGTCAATAGAAACTGTGATATAATGCCAGTAAATCTATTATTGCCTTCAAATATATTGAAGGATCCTGTAAGCGTCTCTCATTCCTTTGGACTCAGGTTTGGATAAACCAGAAGAAAAGATCTCTATTATTTTACTTTGTGGCCACTTGTTTAAGGCAGCTAGTAGATTCCTCCTCTTTCCTCTAATCAATCATCTTTTCCTATGCCGTTGAGAGGCAGAAATGCTTGAAAAAACAAAACAACAATAAAACAACTTTGTTGAACTTAGTGGGGAGTAGATTGGAATTGGCACATTGCTTAATGGGAATAATATTTCTTACGGTGAAAAGTAGACTTGGCAGAAAGAGGAAAAGTTCTCAAATGCATGGGCATTCTGGGAGTTGAAGTTATTCATGTACTTCTTTCCTTTACTTCGATCTTTCATGGCTCCAGAAAATGAGCATAAATGAAGGCCCATTTTAACATAGATGCCAAAAGAGAAAGTCTTTTGGATACACAGAATTGGCTGAGTTGATATTTTTCCAAGTATTCATGTTCTAAATAACTACCATAGATATTACATAATGCACGCAAATGAGTAAGATACAGGATTTTGTGCTCAAGTGACTGAAAAAAATAAGTTATTTTTAAAATGCAATTTTCTTAATAAGATTTATCATATTTTTATTATGCTAATATGCACTGTAATCCGGATTATGGGGACAGCAAGCTGCATAGTTTGCAGTATGTTTACCATAAAGTGCAACACCTTCTTCCCTGGACATTTTGTGGGATTAGTATTCCCAACAGAGAATACAATTATTAGAAACTACATATGTCACACGCCCTTAGTCTGCAAATCTAAGAAATTGTACAAATAAAGATTTCTTGCATGAATAAATGAAATGGGCAAGGCTTTGATAAATGAGGCAGATCTGGGAACAACAAACTTTCTTTAGTAGAGTGCATAGTATCTCTCTTAATTACCCATCTCCCCTCTGACTAGTAGCTAGCTAACCCTGTCCCAACAGACATCTTGATCTTTATTTTCTAATCTAAATTTGAGAGGAGCAAATATGTATAGCTTGACTAATTGGTATCCCTTCATATTGTGCTGAGGTCTTAGTACCTTGCCAGGTCATGTGTCTCTGACATCTGGTGGGGTCACCCTTGGCACAGGGCCTACCCATGCTCTTACCCTTTGCCTTTTATGTTTTCTGACGTAAGGGCTATTGGAAAAGAAAACTGAGCATGACCAAAATCCTGACTGATCATTTTACACTTACGAAATAAAATTACAAAATTAAGGTGAAAAGTAATCATCATTCAGAAAATAAGCAAATACCTGAAAATAACCTTCGGAAATAAGCACAAGATGATTAAAGTATTTGAAAATCTTTATATGATTCCAGAAGACATAACCTGTGGATAAAACCAGATACTTTTAAGAGGTAAAAATGTCGAATGAAGGAAAAGCAGAATCAAATGAAAAGAGATTGTATCAAAGAATAAAAATAAATGTTTAAAAATTCTAAGGCACAATAACATTGTAAAGAGCTTACTTGAGTAAGAAGTAATTCATGGATTGGAGCACATCAGACTGAAAGGGTTTTGGTGACAAATAGTTCTGATGACAAATAGGCAGAGACAGGTATTTATAGGATAAGTACAAAAACAAAATAAAAAATATTTGATTGGTTGCTCTTATACAGTGTCTTATTTGGTGTATCCCATTGGAAAGTCCCTAATTATATAATATAAATTTATTGGCTACTTCTGATTGGTTGAGCTTAATTTCTGTTTTTCATTAATATAGGCATTTACAAGAAATAGCTCAAGTTAAGTGTCATTTATGTTTTCAAATCAAGCAAGGTTGGGGTCACTTATGAAGCCTAAGTAGTTTTGTCTGCTCAGATTCTTCAGGTCTGGTCTCCATTTTAATGTACCATAACACATACAATAGCAGAATTCAAAGATACTTCAATGAATAAAAAGAAGAATTAATGCCATAGAAATTTAAACATTTGATGTGAAAGTCAAACTTCAAAATGATAGAAACAAAAATATGGTATTCATGTAAAGTAGAAAACACTGGCTCAAGCCCAAGTCCTCCCAGATCTTCTCACTATGCCCTCTGGAATTCATGCTCTGTAACCAGCATTTTCCTTATATTTAGTTCTTATTGAGATATGTCCTGAGGATGGCACTTTTATTTTTTCTTTTTAAATAGGCAGGGCAGACATCTCTTTATTGTGTTTTAATTTTTTAACTTTTATTTTAAGTTCAGGGTTACATGTGCAGGTTTGTTTTATAGGTAAACTTCTGTTATGGGGCTTTGTTGTATTAAGCCTGGGTGATAACCCATTAGTTATTTCTCCTTTTCCTCTTCCTAATCCCACCCTCCACCCTCCAATAGGCCCCAGTGTCTATTGTTCCCCTCTATGTGTCCATGAGTTCTGATCCTTTAGCTCCTACTTATAAGTGAGAACATGTATTTGATTTTCTGTTCCTGCATTAGTTTGCTGAGGATAATGGCCTCCACCTCCATCCATGTCCCTGCAAAGGACATGAACGCATTCTTCTTTATACCTGCATAGTATTTCATGGTGTATTTGTACCACATTTTCTTTCTCAAGGCTATCATTGATGGGAATTTAGCTTGATTTCATGTCTTGTGAATAGTGCTGTGTTAAATATATGTCTGCATGTGCCTTTATGGGGAACAATTAATACTCCTTTAGGTATATACTAAGTAATGGAATTGCTGGATTGAATGGTAGTTCTATTTGAAATTCTTTGAAGAATATCCAAATTGCTTTCCACAGTGATTGAATTAATCTACATTCCCACCAGCAGTATATAAACTGCATTACTCTGTTTTCACACTGCTGATAAAGACATACCTGAGGCCGAGAAGAAAAAGAAGTTTAATTGAACTTACAGTTTCATATGGCTGAGGAGGTCTCAGAATCATGGCAGGAGGTGAAAGCCACCTCTTACATGGCAGCAGCAAGAGAAAATAAGAAAGAAGCCAAAGCAGAAACCCCTGATAAACCCATCTGATCTCATAAGACTTATTCACTATGACGAGAATAGCACAGAAAAGACTGACCCCCTTGATTCAATTACCTCCCCCTAGGTCCCTCCCACAACTCGCGGGAATTCTGGAAGATATAATTCAAGTTGAGATTTGTGTAGGGACACAGCCAAACCATATTGTGAACTATTCCCTTTTCTTCCCAGCCTCATCAGCAACTGTTATTTTTTGACTTCTTTGTAATAGCCATTTTGAGTGGTGTGAGATGGTATTTCATTATGGTTTTGATTTGTATTTCTCTAATGATCAGTGACGTTGACCTTTCCCCGTTGCTTGTTTTTGTCAGGTTTGTCAGAGAACAGACAGTTTTAGGCATGTGGTCTTATTTCTGAGTTCTCTATTCTGTTCTATTGGTCTATATTTCTGTTTTTTGCTTGTTTGTTTTTGATTTTTTTTCCTGAGGGTGACACTTTCTTTACAACTTTCTTATGTCAAAGTTGCTTCTTATTTTATTCACCATGTGAACCAGTTTGTAAAGATGGGTCAAGGTTCTCTTTGTTCCTCTTTGCTATTTTCAAACCATTTTTTGGTCTTTTTGTCCCCCCACAAATCTCAACCTGTTTGAAAGTCAAGCTCTGAGACTCTGCCATTTCCCACCCTCACTTATATGTCATCCATATATTTTTTGCAAAAGGCACAGTATCTTCCTCTTTACCTGTACTTTCACAACCATTCCTGATGGCATCAATGCTCATTTGGATAATTCCTCTGGCCTCTCAGTTCTTTGACCTTCCAAACTCCAGTGGTCATTTCTTTTATACCATAGTAGTCAAGCACATGGTTATACCCTTGATTTTGTTTTAGCAACAAGTGGCCCACCTTCAAACTCACAATAACAAGTATCCTTTCTTCTAATGATCACCTCTAATTCTTCCAGTTCACCTAAGCTAGAATTCCCATACCATCATTCCCTCAAGGGCCCTGAGAGTTTTAATCCATTGACCCAACTACATTTTCAATATTGGTCATACTTTCAGCTTCTCTCATCACTCTGCTCCATCTCTTACCTATATTCCAGAAGTCTTCTTTTTCCATCTACCCAAACTTTTACTTCTGCTAGTCTCTATTACCCATGCCTTTCTACAAATAAACAAACAGAAGCATTTTTTAAAAGTTCTTTCCTCAACCATCATAATCAATCTATCAGCAAGTATTGTCAATTCTTATGTCCCAAATCCATCCACTGCCCTCTCTCTGCCTATCACCACCCTGGTTCAAGCTACCATTGGCTCTCACCTGAAGTGCTGTATGAGATCCTTAACTGGATTTCCTGCTTCTACTCTGACCTCTTATAATCATTTGTGAAATAATAACAAGGGAAAATATTTTGAAAAAGTAGACCAAATCATATCTTTCCACTTTGTAAAACCTTTCAATCCTACCTCTTTGACTTCAGCTCCTACCACTTTTTGCCACATTCACTATGCTGTCAACATTCTGTTTCTTATTTATCTGAACAGTCCCCAGGCCTCCAATCAAATGTTACTGCTTCAGAGAGGTCCTTTTTTATCACTGTATTCAAAATGGACCAGCTCCCTCTCTTCTCTCACCAGTGCTTTCTATCAACTTACCTTTTTTTTTTCTTTTTCCTTGTTTATTATTCATCTCTCCATGCTAAAATTTAAGATCCATGAAAATGAGACCCTTTCTATCTCACTCACTGTGGCATCTCTTAATCTCCAACAGCCAGACCAGTGCCTGGTATGTAGTGATTGCTACTCAGTAAGAGACTAGAAAAAATAGAATACAAACTATAAGTAAATATACAGTTAAGAAAACTTTCCAGAGTTGAAAAATAATCTGGTTATTCAGACTGAAAGTTCTAGAGAGAGAGAGAGAGAGAAGGAAAGAAGGAAGGAAGGAAAGAAGGAAGGAAGGAAAGAAGGAAGGAAGGAAGGAAGAAAGAAAGAAAAGAAAGAAAGAAAGAAAGAAAGAAAGAAAGAAAGAAAGAAAGAAAGAAAGAAAAGGAAAGAAAGAAGAA
>NW_012118599.1:2545801-2556254 GCF_000951035.1 Colobus angolensis palliatus
AAGGAAGGAAGGAAGGAAGGAAGAAAAGAGTGAGAAAGATCAGCAAAGAATAAAGACAGGCTTTTCTCAGTCTTTTCAACTGCAATAGGAGCCCAACAACTGTGGAACACTATGGATAGACTAAAAAGAGATGGTGGTGTTTTAAGGAATTTATAATGAGCTTAATTTTCTTTAATATATCAAGGCTACTGAAAGAAACTCTCAAATATGTAGTGGCTCAGGCGGGTTACCACGATTTCTCTTTAAATGAAAAAAAAATAATAAAATGAATGACTAAAAAATCAGAACCTAAAAATAAAAAAAAGACTTATTTTTTGTTTATAATTTTTTAGCTTCAGAAACCCTGTTGAACTACATGTTGTAATGTACATTTTGTGGCTTCCTAAAATATGACCTAAAGTACTTTTCTCAGTATTTTATCTTTTCCTGCAACTTCTTTTGTAACCAAGAATTTCTCATTATACAAACTTTGTTTCAAATGCAATATATTGCCAACCATGGCAACCAATTAAAACAATAATTGGTTGTATATAGTTCCAAACTTGAACTATTTTTGCCATTGCAACCTTAGTGGAGGGAATAAAATCTCTGTTTCTCTCTTTCTTCTTCCTCCACATTAAGAAGAGATAGATAGAGCTCAGTAATGGCAATTTTCATTATCTAAAACTTTAAGTGATAATTTTCATTATCTTTGAATGACTTCAAACACAAAGATTTTTCATTTTAACTCAGGAAGACTTATAAATTACACTGTGACAGACTCTTTGTGTCATCAACAAGCCTTTGCAAGGAAATTCACCAAAATGTTAGTGTTACTGCTAAATGACAAAATTATTCATGTTTTCCCCCTTTACAAATTGTTGAATTTTTATACTCTGTGATTATCATTGCATTTATGTTCAGTTGAAAGGCCTTATAAATGGTATAATTTTATAGATACTATTTTATCATTGTTAGGTAGAAAATGCACCACAAGAGACTTGATAGAAAAGGTACCAAAGTGTTGACAGTAGTCAACTCTGGTTGTATAGATAAGTGACTTTTTTCTTTCTTTTAATCTAATTTTTTTTACATTTGTTTTCTTCATGAACGCATGTGTTAACTTTATATTAAGAATGATTAAACCTTGATTTTAAAATTCAGGCATCACTGGAAAAGTTAACATAGCAATCTGCAATCAGCTGCTTTATATCCCAGTGAGAATGAAGAAATCAAGAATGGAATTAATAAGGGCAGAGGTGGGGGAGTAGCAAGGAAGGTAACTATAAGGGAGAGAAGGACATTAACCCACAGGAAGTTTCTATAAGTTAGGGAAAAGGATAGGGAGTGCAAATAATAAATATTTGCATATTTACCATAACCCCATCCCCCAGAGACATTTTTCTTTGCATTATTTTAAACACGATTGAGCTATTTGCTATTAAATACTTTTCAATTTTGGTTAAGGCTGACTTGATTTTTCTGTAAGTCAAAACAACATGAGCTGCAACCACTGTCAGATTAATATTTTAGAAATAAATGCATTTTATAAATAAATATCCATAAATGAATGAATGAATGGACAGTTGTTAAAGAGATTTCACAGTTCATTCATTTATACCCCAGCCATTTAATACTTACTATTTGGCACTGGAGTACAATATTAAACAATATAGATGCATATTTTAAATACTAGTATAAGTGTTTGAGTAGAGGACCAGATAATAAAAGATAAGCAAATAATGAGAATAATTTTATATATTGATAAACTCTATGAAGAAAATAAAACAGATTAATACAAGATGCAAAATGGAGGAAATTGGAATTTGATAGGAATCTAGGGGCCATCTATATGACTCCTGAGTTACATGTTTAGTAAATACTGATTTGGTGAGAATTGATCATGTTCAATGCAGCATACTAGGTGAGAGGAGGGGTGATGACAGAAAGTTACTGCTCTGGGGCCCACAACCTAACAATCTAGTGGATTCACAGAGCATGTATTTTTTAATGCGGTGGTTCCTAAAGTGTGGGTCTCCAGACCAACACAATCAGAATCACCTGGTGCTTATTACAAATGCAAATTCTTGAGCCTCACCCTAGACCCACTGATTCAGAAATTCTAGGGATGGCCCAGTTGTCTGTAATTTAACAGCCCTCCAGGTGATTCTGATGCACACTAATGTTTGAAAACCACAGACTACTCCCCACTCAGCTGAACTTGTTAATTAGAACCAATATTCTCACCCCAGGTAACTGAAAATTAATTACAAGGGAAATATGTTCCCTTTTCTCCCTCCATATCTAGGACTTCTCAGAAAGTCATGGAAAATGCATATTGGCTCAAGTAGTCTAAAAAAGCATAGTCTCTTCTCCTAATCTGTAGGGAAAAGCACAGATTTCCTTTCACAAATAACTGCAAAGTGACTGATTACCATGCTGCAAGAGAGGCCGTGCAGGAGAGGTGAGAAAACCCACTTAGTCTCAGCACACTGGCTGCTCAAAGAAAAAAGAAAGAATTGTTTCTTTAAAATAACCCAAACCAAAAGTAGAACTATATGCTTTGTGTTGCTGAGAAAAAGCATGGCTCTTTATATGATGTAGATGAATTCATCTCAAGACAAATCACTCATTCTTGTAGTTGTTCGTGCTTACTGAATAGCTACGTGATGAAAAATATATGGTAGAATATAATTTTTTTACTACAAGTAACTATATTAGAAAAATTACTAAAATATTGGCAAAGCAAACTCAAATAGTCAATATTTATTATACAACTTACACTTTGTCTAAAGAAACTTCTGCATTCTTGCTACTGTTATGGTTGGACTATGTGCAAAGCTGCTAGTTTCTCTCTTCAATTGTAGACATTCTCTTTACAACCACTGAGTTATTAGTAGTGCTAGCAACAATTCTCTAGATCATAAATAAAGGTAGAAAGGTATTTCATTCTCCCCAGTGATAGGTCTTTCCTATTTTAAGGAACGAGGGAGAGGAAGTGAGAGGAAGGAAAGACAGAACAGGAAGTTATCCTGTCAGATACAGGGGCTAATAAAACACCATATTTCAAAGCAAAATAAAATTCCAATTAAATGTTTCTCAGTGAATAAAATAAGGACCAATGTCAGGATTTTCTTATTTTAGGTTTTCAGATTCAGAAAGACATTTAAACTCAAATGATTACAAATAAAATGCTAGGAAGTTATATTCACAAATATAACCACCCTTATTGAATTTTCAAATCACGATTTCAAATAAAATCCAACCAAATTTTCAATTATGATTTCAAAATGATCATTTGTCATTCAGAATAATACTTAAAAATTATCTATAAATTAGGGTCGATATTACTGTAGTCTTACTCTGTTATTTTCAACATCCACATAGTTCTAAGATTTTGTGTTTGATTCTAGTTTTAAATATTATACCTGCTGTGCTTCCAAGCAGTCCAGAAGAGGACACTTAACCAGAATTATCACCGTCTGTCCAACTGATAGGCCTATCGTGTGCTTATTATTACTCTCGGTGAGCTGTGTTCTTTCATGTCTAAAACGTGTTTGTGCAGAAGCCAAACCAATTACACAATTTCAATTCCAAATTGTTCCAAATTTCTGGTAAATTAGAGTGTAGAGCAGGTACACGTTTTATTCATTCACTCACAGAGGTACAATATTCTGGTAATGCTATATGAAATCTAGTTTAACAAAAAACATAGTTATTCAATCAAAATAATATGCAGATAATAAAAGTCCTTTGATGTATAAAATACATGCATAATATAAAAGAAATTTCAATCCTTTTGGGGAAAGCACTTGTAAAATAATACATTCATATACACAGCAATTTGGGACAAATTAACAATATATTTTCATATTTTATAACATCTCATTGAAATACCTTGATTCTCTAATAAAACTAACAGAAAATGGAACCTGGTACAGAGAACACAAAATTATAAAAGACAGAATTTCAGCAGCATATACAATAACCAAAAATAATTGTCAATGAGGTCTCAAAGGAGTATAAAAAAGACAATGTAATTAAAGCTTGTTTGAGGAGTTAATCAGTTAAATAGGTATTTTGTTTAAAAAATGCAAATAAAATACATATTGAAACAATGAGAGATACAGGGAGATCACTACTAAGTTAGAAACATTGTGCATTCATGCTTTTGGAAAAAAATATCTTTTGCACCTCTGTCACTAACGTACCCTGGCAAAGCATCATTATGGCTACCAGCAATATGACTAAGACCATCTTATGTGCACCCTAACACTTCTAGAAGAAGGAGAACAAGGGAAGAAGCTTATTTTGTATCTCGTAGCAAGGAACATTCAAGGCAGGCTAAACTAGCTTGAGAAAAAGCAAGAATTATTTCATGGGTTTTAGGGGGTATTGCTGAAATGGTAAAGGAGCTATATCAGATTGTCAAATGTCCGGCCATAATGAAAAACATAATTAAATAGAACAAGTAAAATCTCTGAAAATCCACAAGTCTAAAATAGGAAAATAAATATAAAGCATATAAATAGTTATTATAATGCAAAAGAATGGCAACTCAAATAATATATAGACTCATTGATTTTAATTAATATGGGAATATTTGAGTATTGTGTTTCTACTATTAAGTACATTTTCACTCATCAAGTAGAAACCTTTCTCTACCAACTGAATAAATAAATGATAACAGGAAACTCTATGGTAAATACTCCTGAGAAATGTGGCAACTGTATGAAAAACGTGTCATTGTACACACAAAGACCAGACAAAAAGGAGTTAGCAATGTGTTCCCAAATAATGGCTTAAAAATGTTCTCAAGAGGAGAAGTAATTATGCAGACTCAATCCTTTGTCTCCTGGTTAAATTATTGATAATGACATATTAATAGGTCAAACATTAATTTTCCGTTATACTGACACTCCGGATTAATAGAAGAGGATCAAACAGTGGGGATGTAATACTGGCAGAGTAAAATTTCTCTAAACAATTTTGGGAAAGGGAACAGGATCTATAAAGCTAAAGCTCAGTGGAAATGTCTGGGCTCAGGTAGTTCTGTGGATGTAGCAAGTAAAGATGAGAAATTAAACGATGCCCAGCCTGGAGCATTACTGTTAAGGTTTGGAAAATACAACTAAGTCCATATGCCAACAAAGAATCAATTGATCATCCAGAACTTGCGACTTCAGCTGCAATGAGACGATAATGTTTTATTTTCGGCTTAGAAGATGGCTACATCCTTAGGAAATAAACAATATGACTGATTAAGTTATTGTAACCCCAAGAGGACCCAAGAAGAAATTTAAGAGTGAACATATTAACAAGAATGAGATTAATAATAAAAATATAATGAGGCCGGGCGCGGTGGCTCAAGCCTGTAATCCCAGCACTTTGGGAGGCCGAGACGGGCGGATCACGAGGTCAGGAGATCGAGACCATCCTGGCTAACACGACGAAACCCCGTCTCTACTAAAAAATACAAAAAACTAGCCAGGCGAGGTGGCGGGCGCCTGTAGTCCCAGCTACTCGGGAGGCTGAGGCAGGAGAATGGCGTAAACCCGGGAGGCGGAGCTTGCAGTGAGCTGAGATCTGGCCACTGCACTCCAGCCCGGGCGACAGAGCGAGACTCCGTCTCAAAAAAAAAAAATATATATATATATAATGAAAACAAGTCTACATCCACTGTATTGATAATTTTGTAACTGGGTTAAGTATAAATCTTTAAAATTTTTGAGATAATTTCAAGTGTTTTCCTGCTTTATTTAAGTGACTGAAAGTCTTACATGAGATATAATGTACTTATGATTTTAATTACATGGTTGAGAAATCTAATTAAAGTGTTAATATTTAAATAACTGGATAATTTTGCTTTTTAAAACTTTTGATATTTTTTCTGAATTTAAGCATCAAAAGAGTACTATTTAATAGCTATATAATATTAAGACATTGAGCATTAAGTAAAGTAAAAATAGTTTCAAATATATCTCACCATACATAAGATAACCTAGAGGACATTAAAGTGAATACTTACATGTGATAGGTACTGTTTTGGATGATTTCTCATATTTTCTCTCTCAGTTTATCCTTAACCTTATCACAGTTCTATGAGTTTTACAGTGTTGTATTTAATAGATGAGGAAACCACAGCACAAACAGATTAGGTGATTTGTCCTAGGTTACACATCATGCAATCCCAGGCTTCACTTGTTCCTGGACTTAACCAATGGTGCCCACTAGTTACACTGCATGTAATGAACTGTACTGAGTCACCGTTACATTTAAGCTTGAATTCTTCTCTGTAAAGTTGAATTTATGTATGCTGCACCTTTTTCAGTCTATATCAAAACAAGGCATTTACACAAATGACAAGTGGGCCTTGTATTCTCTTTAGTGGATCTCTCCTTCACTCTGTTGAAAAGAATAAAGCAAGACATCACTTAAAATTAAAATTTTTGAAAGAAAGTCTCTGAAGAAAATGTGTTTGCCTGATCCCGTAATTCATATTTTGATGATAGTAATAATGTATAAAGTAGGCAATGTTTTGAGTTTAAAATCATTTCAAAACATTAAAAATGTTTTTGCCCTTATTCAAAAGATCAAGAAATACAGAGACATAGTTGTTCTGAATCATTTAATATTCTTTCCAGAGTTTCTCCATTTATTTGTATTTTTACAGTTGCAAACAAGGTGAAGAGGAGGATGTAATGAGTCAAGCTGACAGTTTTGCACAGGATAAGTTCTGTCCTGCCTTGCAGCAATCGCCACAAGCACAGGTTTCCATCTTACTGTTAACGTCCCACTAGAATTTAATGATCACCCACTACAAAACTCACTCAGGACTTGGATAATGATGAATAACTAGAAAGTATGCTTAAATATTTCCTAAATATCTGGACTGCTATACAACAAAGCCATTTCATTACCTCTAAAAGTAGAAATACGGTATTAAAGATAAATTCAAAAACAAAATGGCTTTAAAATCTAAGCCAGTCTCCTGAATTAATGATTTCATAACCCAGTCACTTTGACAGGTATGTTTAAATTCCACATAATGAACCTGAAATACGCTCTAGAATAAATGAGGATAGCAATGTCTCCATTTCTACTCTTATATTCTCAAATTACCCTCCAGTCTCAGAGAAAATAGTCATCTTTCTTTACAATGCTGCTCTCAACTTCTATTTATATTCTTTGATGTCATCCAGTATCCTTTTTGACCTTGTTTTTTCATTTGCTTCCTCTCTGTATTTTATTAACTTATGTAAGAGTAGTAATCCACTGCTGGCAAAATGTTTTCACATATACTGAGTCCTCATAACAATCCTAAAGTTACAAATAATACCAGTCCCCTATATACAAAATCAGGCTTAACTGTATGTTTCCTATCATCCAAGCTCTGTGGATACCAGAAACCAATAAAGAGGAGATTCAGTTATTTTCTTGCCCCTCATTACCATTTCCAAATCCCCATCAGGGTTCTTGTCTGGTAAAATCACTATTGTTTCCTTCTTTTCTTTTTTTTTTGCACTATCATCTGCCAAATACGGGGACTTATGGTCTACATATGGCCAAGAGTCATCTATTCCATCTCTAGTTTCACAAATGTTTTGGGTGATGTCAAAGACTATGATGAGGGCTTATTCAGCAGCCTATCTTTATGTCCAATGACCTTCCCCAAATCCACTTACACAGCCACACCCTGGAACTTATCACAACTCAAATCTGCTACACTCCTGAAATTTTTCACAGAGATACAATTGTCTCTACACAGCCTCTTCTCTTTCTTAGTCATTCTACACCACAGTCACAGCAGAGCTATATCATTTGTTACAAATCTATCAATGTAGTTCTGTGTTCACTCCCTTCACTATGCAGTCTTGGTCCAAGACCTAGCTCTTTAAGCTTCGTAACCCTATTCTTCATTCTACCCACCATACCAACCTTGCAATCCCCAGAGAAGACCAAGTTTCTTCTGGAGAAAAGAACCTATTAGAGAGAATTGATGCTACAAAAAATAATAAATAAATCATAGCTAGGTCTTAAAAGCCTCCTGGGCAACCCTCTACACATCTTTAGATAGTATCTACTCCATTCCCCTCCATGCTGTTCCAAATTTTCACATTTCTCGGAAAATCTTCACACTGCCACATCCTCCCTTAACCTCAGCAGGTGAAATTGCATTCTATTTTGCCAAAAATATTTAAGCAGAACCAAAATTTTTTTATTCCTCACTAATATTATTTGCCTATGTCCCCACCAAAATCTCACCTACAATTCCCACTTGTCATGGGAGGAGGAACCCAGTGGGAGGTAATTGAATCATGGGGATGGCTCTTACCCATTCTGTTGTCATGATAGTGAATAAATCTCATGAGATCTGATTTTTTTTTTTTTGAAACGGAGGTTTGCTCTTGTTGCCCAGGCTGGAACGCAGTGGTGCCATCTCAGCTCACTGCAAACTCCGCCTCCCAGGTTCAAGTGATTCTCCTGCCTCAGGCCTCCCAAGTAGCGCAAGTAGCTAGGATTACAGGTGCCCACCACCACACCTGGTTAACTTGTGTGTGTGTTTTTTTAGTAGAGATGGGGTTTCATCATGTTGGCCAGGTTGGTCTCAAACTCCTGAGCTCAGGAGATCCACCCGCCTTGGCCTCCCAAAGTTCAGGGACTACAGGCATGAGCCACTGTACCTGGCAGATCTGATGGTTTTAAAAATGGGAGTTTCCCTGCACAAACTTTCTCTTTTTGCCTGCTGCCATCCATGTAAGATGTGACTTGCTCCTCCTTGCCTTCTGCCACAATTGTGAGGCTTCCCGAGCCATGTGGAACTGTAAATCCATTAAACCTCTTTCTTTTGTAAATTGCCCAGTCTCTGGTATGTCTTTATGAGCAGTGTGAAAACAAACTAATACACTTACAAAAATCATCTATGGCTATACCCATTATTTTCACCTATGTATTGAAAGACATCTCCTCTGCTCCTGCTTCAAGCTAATTATCCCATCTACACATCCAGTTCCATCTCTGCATTAACTTATTCTTTGTCTTAACCTGGATTCTCCCAAAAGCAGAGCTTGAAATAAAGGATTTTGTACAAATAGTTTCTTGGGATTATGCCCAGAGAGAGACAGGATATGAGAAACAGAAGAATGAAACAGAGAATAAGGAAAAACAAGTGCAAAGATATAATTTTAAATTGGTCACCCCAACAAGCAACTGTTTCTTGTTTATGTGCAATATTCTCAGAAGTCTTGAGAAATACAAGAACTGTCCACCCCGGGGGACAAAAGTTAAAAGTATTTGTCTACTAACTTCCATCTCCTATTGCTCAAAGGTGGTCCCACAGACATCAGTTCCCTAATATATTTTTCTGAAATTTTTCCAGTATCAGACTAGATGGTCAAGAGTCTACTGAAGATTGCCTTGTGCAATTTCCACAGGTATCTGAATAATATTCATTATGTGGTCTCTACTAATAAGCACACATATACATACACATACATGCTCTTCTTGTGGTTCCCCCATTACTCATCCAACTAATTGCTTAAGCCACAGAAATAGGATTATCCCTGATTCTTCCTCCCTTGTTAGTATTTCACTCCAATATTTCACAATTTATCACTGATCCTTATCTCCTTGATATCTTTAAATTAATCCCTTCCTTGTATTTCTTCTACCACTGTATTATTTCAGGTTCTCATCACTTTTCACTCTGATTACTCTAATTTCTATAGTTTTGCTGGCTTCTGCTCAATTATCTTTAAATTACTTTCAGTATGAGGTCGTTAAAGGTCCAAAGCTGAGCTCCTGATACAAAGATATAAGTGCAAATAGTTTATTGGTGAATTATTCCGGAAGGCAGAGTAAGGGAGTAAGAAAAGTAAAAGAGGAAGACAGTTATTAAAGGACGCATTTATGGCTGTGGGTAACTGAGGATCCCTGAGATTTTCCGCTGTGAACTTCTGAGGAACCATGTATAACATATTTTTGAATTCTTCCTACCAAAGGATGTAGAAGTTGATTATGGCTCTTGGATTGTGCTGTGTGTAGGGTAAACGTGATCAGGAAAAGAAAAACAAAAACTCTTGGGCAAAAAAGACTTACTTTTGTCATTTTGCTATTTGTTTCCTATTTGCCTTGCAGCTTTTTTGTCCCCATTTCCCACATTACTAGCTCATTTTGTGTTTAGTTGTTTTGGTAATAAAACATTTAAATTTCTTTCTAATTTACTTTAATAAATATTCTATAGCTATTGTCTTTGTGGTTACCATGGGTATTACATTTAACATCCTGGAGATATAACACTGTAACTTGAATTTATACCAGCTTAACTTCAACAAAATACAAAAACTCTACTCCTTTAAAAGCTCTGTCCCCTTTATTGCAGCGCTATTCACAATAGTAAAGACTCGGAACCAACCCAAATGTCCATCAATGATAGACTGGATTAAGGAAATGTGACACATATACACCATGGAAT
>NW_012118599.1:2556489-2559452 GCF_000951035.1 Colobus angolensis palliatus
GGCCTGTCGTGGGGTGGGGGGAGAGGGGAGGGATAGCATTAGGAGATATACCTAATGTAAATGATGAGCTAATGGGTGCAGCACACCAAAAAGGCACATGTATACGTATGTAACAAACCTGCACGTTGTGCACATGTATCCTAGAACTTAAAGTATAATAATAAAAGAAAGCTCTTTAAATGTTTTAATCTTTTAAATCACATAGAAAATGAAAAGTGAAGTTATAAACCATTATTTCAATACTACTTGCTTTTATAATTGTTCATGTATTTACTTTTATTAAGATTGTTATTTCTCTATATGCCTTCTAGTTACTGTCTAGTGTCCTTTCAGTTCAACTTGCTAGGCTCCCCTAAGCATTTCTTATGGGACAAGTCTAGTGGTAACAAACTTCTTCAGCTTTTGTTTATCTGCAAATGCCTTAATTTCTCCCCCACTTTTGAAGGACAGTCTTACTATATATAGGGTTTATATATATATATATATATAAAGGTCTTACTTTTTTTCTTTTTGCACTTATATATATATATATATATAAAGGTCTTACTTTTTTTCTTTTTGCACTTTGAATAAATTGACCCACTGATCTCCTGACCTTTAAAGTTTCTGATGAGAAATATGTAGATAATCTCATTAAGAATATCTTGTGTGTGATGAGTTGCTTCTCTGTTTTTAAGACTCTGTCTTCGTTTTTCAAATAATTAATTATTATAGGTCTTGGTGTGGGTTTTCTTTTTTGAGTTCATCTTACTTGGAGGTTGTTAAGCTTATTGGATGATTATATCAATGTCTTCTATCAAATTTGGGGAGTTTTCAGTCATTATTTCTTCAAATATTCTCTCTGCCCACTTCTCCCTTCTCCTTCTGGAATTCTCAAAATATATATATTGTTCCATTAGGTCTGTTAGATGGTATTCCACAGGTCCCTTAGGCTCTGTTCATTTTTCTTCAAATAATTTTTGACATGGGCTCCAAAACCATTCAATGGGAAAAAGACAGTCTTCAATAAATGGTGCTAGGGACACTAGATATTCACATGCAAAATAATCAAATTGGGCCCTTACCTAAAATCATATAGAAAAATTAGCTCAAAATGCATCAAAGGCCTAAATGTAATATCTAAAACATACAGTAAAAGCTTCATGAGGTTGGATGTGGCAGTGATTTCTTGGATATGATACGAAAGACACAGACAACAATAGAAAAATAAACAAATTGAACTTCATGAACATTTTTAAAAATTATGCATCAAAAACACTATTGACAGAATAAAAGGTGATCCACAGAAAGGGAGAAAATATTTGCTAATCATATATGTGATAAGGGATAAATAACCAGAGTATACAGAGAACTCCTAAAACTCAACAACAACAACAACAACAACAAAACAAACAACCTGATAGGTTGGATTTAGGCAAAGGATTTATGTAGTCATTTCTCCAAAAAAGATATACAAACGGCTAATAAGCACATGAAAGGATACTTAGCATTACTAATCTCTAGAAAAATGCAAATTAAAACTATAATAAGATAGCACCTCACATTATGATAATGAGACTAATGATAACAGCCTCATCAGAATGGCTACAAAAAAAAAAAAAAATCCCAGAAAACAACTAATGTTGGCAAGAATGTGGAGAAGTCAGAACCCTGTGCACTACTGGTGAAAAGGTAAATGGTACCACTGCTTGGAAAACAATATGGTGATTCCTCCAGAAATCAAAAATAGAATTATCAGATGATGCAGCAGTTTCACCTCTGGGTAGATATCCAAAAAAATAGAAGGCAGGGTCTCAAAGAGATCTGTATACCCATGTGTATAGTAGCAATTTTTACAATAGCCAAGACATGGAAGTGACCCAAGTCATTATCAACAGATAAACTGGTAAGCAAAATGTAGTATATGCATAAGATGAAATATTATTGAACCTTAAAGAGGAAGAAAATTAAAACATATGCTACAACATGAATGAACCTTGAGGACATTATGCTAAGTGAAAGAAACCAGTCACAAAAAGACAAATACTGTATGATTCCACTTCTATGAGGTATGTAGAACAGTCAAAATCATAAAAACAGAAAGTAGAATGAAGGCTGTCCAGGGTTGGGTGGATGTAAGAGAATGGACACTCATTGTTTAATGGGTATAGAGTATCAGTTTTACAAGATGAAAGTGTTAGAGAAATGGATGATGCCAAGAGTTGCACAGCATTATGAGTCTATTTAATACCACTGATCTGCATACTTAAAATGGTTAAGATGGTAAATTTTATGTTATGTATGTTTTACTAAAATAAGAACATTTAAAAACACACTTACTATGTACAATAGAAGCTGTAAAAGTTTCTATTAGGATTTTGGCAATGTTTAGCTGAATACTCTGCTTCAGGGTATCTCACAAGGCTGCAATCAAAGTTCAACTGGGGCAGAATTTTCTTCCAAGAGCATTCATTACAGGCAAGATTCAGTTCAATGTGAATTGTTGTATCAAAGATCTCAGTTCTTCGCCCGTAGTTCGCCAGAGGCTACCCTCAAATTTTGCTCTGTGGACCTCTCTAACACGGCAACTTGTTTCATGAAACATGGAAAGATACTCTGCTAACAAGATAGAAGTTAAAATTCTCTGTAATCGAATAACAAAAGTGACATCTCATCACTTTTGCTGTATTGTATAGGTTAGAAGCAAGTCACTAAATCAGCCTGCACTCATGGAGAGAATATTACATGAATGTATGAACCCTAGGAGGTAGGATTATTGAGGGCCTCTTAGAAACTGCCTATCACACTTTTCTAAATTCCCACCACATCTCTAACAGGTGGTTTTCAGTGTAATCATCCAGTGTACATGTTTGTATTTTAAAAAAAAGAATCGGGGCAGAGCAAGATGGCCGAATAGGAACAGCTCCAGTCTCCAACTCCCAGCGCGAGCAACACAGAAGACCGGTGATTTCTGCATTTTCAAC
>NW_012118599.1:2567157-2623779 GCF_000951035.1 Colobus angolensis palliatus
GTTATACCTGATATAAATGATGAGTTGACGGGTGCTGATGAGTTGATGGGTGCAGCACACCAACATGGCACAAGTATACATATGTAACAAACCTGCATGCTATGCACATGTGCCCTAGAACTTAAAGTATAATAAAATAAAATTAAATTAAGTTAAATTAAAATTAAAAAAAGAGAAAGAAAATAAAAGAATCATGTCATTTTTTTAATACTTTATATTCTAGGGTACATGTGCACAACATGTAGGTTTATTACATATGTATACATGTGCCATGTTGGTGTGCTGCACCCAATAACTCGTCATTTACATTAGGTATATCTCCTAATGCTATCCTTCCCCACTTCCCATACCCCATGACAGGCCCTGGTGTGTGATGTTCCCCTTCCTGTGTCAAAGTATTCTCATTGTTCAGTTCCCACCTATGAGAGAGAACATGCGGTGTTTGGTTTTTTGTCCTTGTGGTAGTTTGCTGATAGTTTTCCCTTTAGAAACTGGCAGAAGACAGGGATGCCTTCTCTCACTACTCCTATTCAACATAGTGTTGGATGTTCTGGCCAGGGCAATGAGGCAAGATAAATAAAGGGTATTCAATTAGGAAAAGAAGAAGTCAAATTGTCCTTGTTTGCAGATGATATGATTGTCTATTTAGAAAATCCCATCGTCTCATCTCCAAATGTCCTCAAGCTGATAAGTAACTTCAGCAAAGGATCATGTTATTTCAAACCTTTGTGTCTTTGTAAACTTGCCTTCTGCCTTGAGTGCCCCCCTAACCCGATCACTTGACTAACCTCTCTATTTTTTTCTTCATTCAGTTACACTAGTTAAATTTAAATGCGCTGCCTTTGTGTTCTCATAGCACCTTGTTCAAATACATATTGTTGCTCTTAACCCTGGAATCTAATTGTTTATTTACTCATCTCATTCCCTAAACTATTCATCTTCTGAAGCCCATATTCTTACTACAGTGTTTGAACCTTAGTACAGTGTCTGAAACATTATGATTGCTTAATTAATATATCTGGGGCAAATGAAAATGAATGAGTATTATTTTCATCTTATAGATTAGGGAATTAAGACAAAATAAATCAGGGGGTTATTCAATATCTCACAGCTTATAAATTAGAAAGCCAATTTTCAAATAGACACTCTTTATTCTATACAGAGAAAGAAGGATCCTGACCCAGTTTGATATTTGTATTATAGTCCCTATTGTCACTATTACTATTAATATTCTATTTTATGTCAACTGACTTCTTTTCCTTTGCACATAAGCAAGCTAGGGTCTCCTATAATTAAAGTAAGTTGGAGGTAGGAAGAAGACGTTTTCTTGACCTTGATGTTCTTCTAGGTTACATTTTAACTTGTTTTCTTATTCTCAAACATCCTCAGATTTATCATTATAGTTTTCCAAGTTTCATTGCAACTCCTATTTTTTGAGCTTCATCCTCACCATTTTATTAACAGTTGTACTAAGTTGTCTAGTGGTTATATGCATGTGTGTATGTGTGTGGTGTTGTTGTTATGGCTGTTGTTGATACTTGCTTGTATGCTTTCACTGAATTCAGTTTAACTCTGGTTATTATTGACATTCCTTCTTGAAATACTTTTTTCTGTGGCATTAAGATTAGTATTTCTCCCACCCATCCAACCAACCCCTTCCTCTCTCCTACCATTTCATACCTCTCACTTAACTTGGTTGGAGGCCTTTTCCAAAACTCAATAATCATGTTGCTTTCATCTCATCTCAATGCTTCAAGTAGATATTTTATGATAATTACTCAATTTATATTTCAAATAATACCTCATTTCAAAATTATACTGTATATAATTTCATAAAAGACCTTTTTACTTGAATATTATATTATCAGCTGAAACCCCTTAATTCTATTTTTTTCAGCTTCCATTCTACCAGTAAGCATACCTCTTTTCCATACTAGTCAACACTTGTTTATGCCCTAACTTTTTTGAGTCTGGTCTTTTAAATCCTACAACGCTATCTTGTATAACACTCTGAGAAACTGATGACAGACAACTCATCCTAAATTATTTATCACTCTCCTTTTTGTAACCTTCAGTGGTTATCAGTTTGTACATGATTACATCCACTTTTCTTCATTCCTTAAAGTCTCAGTGTTTTCATCTGCAAAGGAGTGATATACTCTAATTCCTGAGATAGAAGACTAGATTGATATAAAATAGACATCTGGCTCATAGTAAATGCACAATAATATGTAAACTATTTTTAGTTTCTAAAATACAGTTTCTACTTCAGCAGTCAAGTC
This sequence comes from Colobus angolensis palliatus, assembly GCF_000951035.1. Lineage (NCBI taxonomy): Eukaryota > Metazoa > Chordata > Mammalia > Primates > Cercopithecidae > Colobus > Colobus angolensis. The sequence goes on from NW_012118599.1 coordinate 2,569,440, forward strand.
TATTTACTGTCTTATAAATTTGCCTGGCACACTTAGGCTTCAGTGACTTTCCCTACATAATTACTTCTATGACATTTTATAGTCCCCTTAAATAATCAAATTCCAGTTATTCTTCAAAGTAATGATCTCATTCTGCCTCCTCCTTAAAGCCTTATCCATTTTGCAGTGAATGAGCTATTCTTCCTCTGTAACCATTTAACAGGTAAAGGTATTGTCTGTATCACTCAGTTGACTCTTAGCAGATTCTGTGCTTTGTTACAAATGGTTCCAGAGTATGCAATTTGTCTTTCTACCTAAGCTTCAAGAGCCTAAGCTTCTTGAAGGCAGGAGGAAATGTGTGTTCTCTTTATTATCTCCTGTTCTTTAGAACAGAACAATTATCTGGCTTATTTGTCACTTGTCCCTACATGCCCCAAATGCTCTAGTCATCCTAGTCTCTTTGGCAAATCTGTCATGACATACTTACATATTCGGTCATGATGTTCCTACAATATCCTTCCTTCTGTATTCATTTGAACTCTTTCTTTCAAGTCTCATCTTCTCCATGAAGTCTACTTAAATATTTCAATCCCCATATTCTTTCTCTAATAAAATCCTACAGTTACATGGTCACTACAAGGGCCATGCCATGCACTTCTGAATCCTGTGTGGCATTTGACACTCTGTCTAGGACTTAATAATGAATATTTATTGGTTGGTTGATTGATCAATAAGCATAATTTTCCTTTTATTTTATCATACTTTTATTTTATACAAATATAGCCTAACAACATGTAAACTATTATTACCATAAAGAGTAGTCAGAGAGAAGACTATGTTCTAGGCCTATGGTTAAAAGGCATAACACACCCGTTTTCTCATAAGGATGCCAAATTAACATATACTTTCTTAAAAGATGTTAAGTCAAAATATATCCTAGGTGGGTAAAACACTTCATTAATGTGATATAAATTATTTCCCCTACAAATATACCAAACACTTAAGTTTTATATATGTGGATTTTACTTTATAAGAAAAATGTTTTCCCGAACTGCACTGTTACAGAGATTTGCTTTCCTTCTAGGTGAGTCATCTTTTCATAATGATTCATAATCTTTTACAGAGTCCCTTAAAATCAGAATCTCTTTCATAAAAACAAATTTAAGGGGAAAAACACTTTTGTGCATTTCCCATCAATTGTAAATAGATTCAAAGTGGTTGTTGAGATACATGGGTTTGACATCATCCTTAGAGACAGAAGGATAAGGGAAAAAAATAAAACAAACTTTTGTGTGCTAATGGTCTTGCTATTCATTTACTCATTTAACACCACATGAATCTCAATATAAACCGCTTCTGATGGTTCTCATTTATAGGAAAACACTTTAGAACCCATTAGAAAGGAAAGAGTCATCTAGCCAATAATGAGATATGCAGCAAAGTGTCAGGAATGTCTAATTCTTTGTTTGCAATAGCAGCAAGACTATGTCAAATCTATTGTTATTCTAATCTAGAGCCATGTTGTATAAAGCAAGGTTTGGCCAACTATAACCCATGGACCAAATTCCTCTCTTTCACCTGTTTTTGTAAGTAGTTTTATTGGTACATAGACACATCCATGCATTTATATATTTTCTACAGCCATTTTCACAATACAGAAGCAGAGGTGAGTAGTTCAACAGAGACAACAACATCTAAAATACTTACTGTCTGGCCCTTTATACAAAAGGTTTACCAAACTGTACTTTAAAATATATTATGCAAAATTCTTAATCTGGGGATTACCTGATGAATACACACTATCTCTATCCTTATCAAGGAATTTGGAGAATCAGTGAAAAGGACAATGGGACTGAAAATGTCCATTTGTAATGAATTAACTAGTAATGCTTATCAAACATACATGGCTACTGTTGTAATTTCTGGTATTATCATTATTGGTCAAATTTATTAAGCTTCTATTATGTGCCAAGACCTTATATGCAGTATCTCATTTATTCCACAAAAAAATCTTTGTAACATGGATACTATTTATTATAATGTCAATTTTTGAAATGATGAAACTGAAGAGCAAAGAGCTAAAGTAACTTGCCCAGAGTTACACACTAAGGACAGGCAGGAGTCAAAAAACGAATCTATTCAAATCTACAATTCATATTTTAAACTCTGTGTTCAGTAGACACCCTGCAAACTGGGGAAAGAAACAAAGGACTGTAGAAAACTCAATTTCTGCCTGATCCTGCAGTAAGCTGTCTGAACAGTTGTTTATATTGCAGACAAAACAAATATATTTGGAGAGTAAACATATCTGATAACAATAACTTAAGCATACCCTTAAAATAACCCTGTATGGTAGATGCACCTGAATATGTGATCTGGGGTAAGGAATCAGGAGTGGCCAACCTGGAGATTTGTTCCTTGTCCGTGAGGAGCATCCGAGCCTTCAATCCATCCTGTGGAACACAGGCCATACAGAGGATTAGGGCCCTGAGTTTTGGGTTAAATGAAGGCTGTCAGTTGGAGGTCATTAAAGGGAAGGTATTAAGTGAAAATGCTACACAAACTGCATGCTGTTTGTAAGTGGTTGTCATTTTCCTGCCCAGCCCACTGCCACTCGGCTGTGCCGTTATCTTGTACAGCCCACTACCGCTGGACTGCAGGAAGGCAGATACATAACTCCCACCACCAGTGGACTGTATATAAGGTGGATATCTTGTCCAGTCTGCTACCACTGGACTGTTTCTTTATGTAAGACAGTTCTCCTATCCTGCTGTCTGCTACTGGACTATCTTCCCTGTATATAATCCCCTAATGAAACCCCATGTCTTGTTAGCTCGCTTTGGGTCTCTTCTTGGGTGTCTTGAACCTGATGCCTTCCTTATTGAGGTTAATAGGGATTCGGCACATCATCATACATTGACTGTGGGAGGCACTTGAGGCACTGTAAATATATTATTCTATCTAATTTCCATATCAACCTCAGAACTGAGCTCCATTATCCACCACTTTTTACAAATGAAAAGAGAAAAGATTAGGTCACTTGTTGAAGGTCACACAGAAAATAACAACAGGTTCTCTGTTAAATCACTCTATAGTGTTCTACCCAGTAGTCAATAAACAATACCTACACAACCAAAGCTTCAAACAACTTTTAAGTTTCTCACTCGTAAATATTAGCAGATATCCAAGAAACATTAGACATTAAGGAAATATTCTAACACAAAAACAGGAAAACAAAAAGGAAGTAATCAAAGAGATTGAGGGAGCAAGATGGGGAATAGAAGTCTCACTGATTGTCTTCCATCCCACAAGGACACCAAATTGACAACTATATACAAAGAGAAAAACACTTTCATAAGAATCAAAAAACAGATGAGTACGCATCACCAAAAATCAGGTGAGTGCCTGGTTTTAACTCTGTATCCCTGAAAGAGGCACTGAAGAGATAGAAAAAACAGTTTCAAATTGTCAACACCACCACTCCCCCACTCCATCAGTAGTGGCAGTGTGGTATGCAGAGTATCTCTGGGTACTGGGGGAGGGCACAGTAATGGTGAGGCATTGGACTCAGTGCTGCTGTCCTGTTAGAGCAAAAAGGAAAAGTGGACCATACTCTGTTGATGCCTGCCCATGGAGAAAGCATTTAAACCAGCCCTAGCCAGAGGGGATCGCTGATCCCAGAGAACCAAACTTGAGTTTCTGAAAACTTTATTACCGTGGGCTAAGTGCTTTGTGCTCTAAATAAACTGGAAAGGCAGGCTAGGCCATAAGAACTATAACTCATAGTAAAGTCCTAGTACTAAACTGGACTCAGAGACAGTGGATTTGGGGGGCATATTACCTACTAAGATACCACCTAGGATGGCTAAGAGAGTGCTGGCATCACCCCTCCCATAACCCTAGTCTGTACAACTCATGGCTACAAAAGAGAATCAGTCCTTGTGTCTGAGGAGAGGAGATGGAAGAGTGGGAAGAACTAGTCTTACATCTTAGATACTACCTCAGCCACAGCAGGAGAGGGCACCAGTCAGGGTTGTGAGACCCACAATCCAGGATCCAGCTGCTGGATGACATTTCTAGACACACCCTGGGCCATTGCCTTGGATGAAAAGGCCCAGTACTGGCATCACCTATTAGCTAAAGAGCCTTTGGGCCCTAAATAATCAGCAGTGATAACCAGGTACTAAGTTGAGGGCCTTGGGTGAGCCTCTGAGACTTGCTGGCTTCAGGTGAGACTCAGCACATTTCTAGCTATGGTGATTATGGGGCAAAACTCCTTCTGCTTGGGAAAAGTAGAGTGCAAAGTAAAGGGGACTTTGTTTTGCACCTTAGGTACTGATGCAGAAGCAGGGCAGGGAGGTGCTGGGAGGAGAAGGGCTAGTGCCTGGCAAGGGCTCCACCCCCGGGCCTGTGCCCATGGACCTAGGTGAAGACGGACGCTCCTGCCTCGGTGCCCAAATGTTGCATTTCCCAAGGCCACCTGGCCTGCCACGCTCCCATCATGTGCCTATAAAAACCCTGAGACCCTAGCAGGCACACACACAGGCAGCTGGACACCGAGAGGAGCATATCAGCGGAGGAACACATGAGCAGCTGAATATCAAGAGGAACACAGCGGCATAGGAACATGCCGGCATAAGAACATGCCGGCATAAGAACATGCCGGCATAGGAACACACCACCACAAGAGCACATCACCACGTCAGCAGGTCATCGACAGGCGGAATGACATGGAGTTTGGCTGGGGCAGTCGGAGGAGAGCCTGGGCTGCCAAGTGGCCTGACCCCAGGGGAAAACATGTACCTTCTGGCTCCACAGTCTGCTGAGAGCTAATTCCCCTCACGAAAACCTTGCAGTCATTCTCCAAGCCCACATGTGATCCAATTCTTCCCATACACCAAGCCAAGAACCCTGTGATACAGAAAGCCCTCTATCCTTGCAGTAAGACAGGGGTCTAATTGAGGTGACTAACAGAAGTTGCTGATGGACAGCTAAACTAAAAGAGCACCCTGTAACACATGCCCACTGGGGCTTCAGCTGTAAACATTCACCCCTAGACACTGCCATGGGGTCAGAGCCCCAGAGCCTGCCCGTCTGTATGCTCCCCTAGAGGTCTGAACGGTGGCACACTGAAGAAGTGAGCCATACTCTCATCACACACCCTGCAAGGGGGACGAGGGAACTTTTCCCATTTCAATACTAGCATGGCCACAGGGGAGTAGAGCACCAAGTGGGCTCTTTGGATCCCTGATTTCAGGACTTGAATCTTGGACAGCATCTTTGGACCTGCCCAGAGCCAGAAGGGAGCCCAATGCCCTGAAGAGTGACTTCCAGGCCAGACAATATTCACCACAAGCTGACTTCAGAGCCCTTGGGTAGCATCTTGGGTTGTGCCCTGGGCCAGAAGGGAGCTCACTCTCCTTGGGCCTTAAGGGAACATCAGCAGTAGTGTGGCAGTATTCCATGTGACCTGGGTGGCAGTGGCTACAAGGTAAGGCTCCTCTGCCTTTGGAAAGGGTGGGGAACAGTGCGAAGGATCGTGTCTTGTGGATTGAGTGCCAGTTCAGCCACAGTACAAGAGAACACCAAGTAGATTTCTAAGGTTTTTGACCCTAGTCCCTGTCTTCCAGATGGCACCTTGGACCTCGGACCCACCTGGGTCCTGGGGGAACTTGCCACCCTAAAGGGAAGGACAATTCGCAGTTTTGGCAGGTTTTTCCACCTGCTGATTGCAGAGCCCCATGGCCTTGAGCAAACATAGGCTGTAGCCAGGGAGTGGTTACAGTAGACCTTGAGGGAGACCCAGTGCTGTGCTGGCTTCAGGTATGACTCAACATAGTCACAGGGGTGGTGGCCACAGGGGTGTTTGTGTCACTCCACCCCAGCTTTAGGTGGCTCAGAATGGAAAAAGACTCCATTTGTTTGGAAGAAGTGGAAGGAAGAGACCAAGGGTCTCTGTCTAGTAATCCAGAGAATTCTCCTGAATCTTGTCCGAGAACATCGAAGCAATTTCTCTACGGGCCTGCAAGAACCAGTGTTACCAGGTTTGCGGTACTCCCTAAAGCAAATGCAGCTTCGATCACAACACCCAAGTTTTTTAGAATATATGGAAAGCATTCCCAAGAGATACAGGTACAAACAAGCCCTAACAGTGAAGACTGCAGTAAATCCATAACTTATCAATGTCCATTCACCAAAGAACATCTATTAGCATCAACACCATCCAGGAAAATGACCTCACCACATAAACTAACTAAGCCATTAGTAACCAATGCTGAAGAAACAGAAATATGTAATCTTTTGAACAGAGAATTCAAAATACCTGTGTTGAGGAAACTCAAAAAAGTTCAAGATAACACACAGAAGGAATTAAGAATTCTATCAGAAAAAAATAAACAAAGATATTGAAATAACTAAAAAGAGGCAGAAATTCTGGAGTTGAAAAATGAATCAGAGTCCTTTAAGAGAAGAATTGATCAAGCACAAGAAAGAATTAGTAAGCTTGAATACAATCTATTTGGAAATACACAGTCAGAGGAGACAAAAGACAAAAGAATAAAAAACAATAATGGACACTTACAGGATCTAGAAAATTACTTCAAAAGGACAAATCTGAGTTATGGGCCTTAAAGAGAAGGTAGAGAAAAAGATAGAAACACAAAGTTTATTCAAAGAGATAGTAATAGAGAACTTCCCAAACCTAGAGAAAGATACCAATATCCAAATACAAGAAGGTTATAGAACACCAAGCAGACTTAACCCAAAGAAGATTACCTCAAGGCACTTAATAATCAAACTTCCAAAATCAAGCATAAGGAAAGAATCCTAAAAGCAACAAGAGAAGAAAAACAAATAACATACAATGGAGTTCCAATATCTCTGGCAGGAGACTTTTCAGTGGAAATATTACAGTCCAGGAGAAATAATATGTCATATTTAAAGTGCGGAAAGAAAAAAAATACTTTAGAATAGTATATCCAACAAAAATATCCTTCAAACATGAAAGACAAATAAAGACTTTCCCACCAAACAAAAGCTGAGATATTTCATTAACACCAGACCTGTCCTACAAGAAATGCTAAAGACAGTACTTCAATCAGAAAGAAAAGAATGTTAATTAGCAATAGGTAATCACCTGAAGGCACAAAACTTACTAGTAATAGTAAGTTCACAGGAAAACACAGAAACATTATAACATTGTAACTGTGCTGTATAAACTACTCATCCTAGGTAGAAAGACTAAATGACCTGATCAAAAATAATAACTACAATGATTTTTCAAGATGGGTAGTACAATAACATATAAATGGAAACAACAAAAAATTATAAAGCAGGGACAATATTAAGGCATTGAGTTTTTATTAGGCTTCTTTTTGCTTGTTTGTTTATTCAAACAGCATTAAGTAGTTATCAGGTTAAAATAATGAGCTATAAGATAGCATTTGCAAACCTTGTGGTAACCTGAAACCAAAATACAATGGATATACAAAAAATAAAAAGCAAGAAACAGAATCATATCACCAGAGAAAATAATCTTCACTAAAGGAAGACAAAAAGGAAAGAAGGAAGAGAAGGCCACAAAACAATGAAAAAACATATAACAAAATGGCAGAAGTAAGTCCATACTTATCATTAATAACATTGAATGTAAACGGACTAAACTCTCCAATCAAAAGACATAGGGCTGGGCGCGGTGGCTCATGCCTGTAATCTCAGCACTTTGGGAGGCCAAGGTGGGTGGATCACCTGAGGCTGGGAGTAAAACAAAAGAAAAGAAAAGAAAAGAAACAAACAAAAAAGACACAGAGTGGCAAAATGGATAAAAAACCAGATCCATTGTTCTATTGCCTACAAGAAATATCTTACACCTAAAATTGCACACATAGACTAAAAATAAATGGATGGAAAATCATATTCCAGGCCAGTAGAAACCACAAAAAGCAGGAGTAGCTATACTTATATCAGACAAAATATATTAAAATATACATTATATATAAACATATTATATATCATAATAATATGAAAATATATATTATATGTTATTTCAAGACTAAAACTGTAAGAAGAGATAAAGAAGGTCACTACATAATAAAAAATGGGCCAATTTAGCAAGAGGACATAACGATTCTAAATATATATGTACCCAACATGGAGCACTCAGATAAAGAAAGCAAATATTACTAGAGCTAAAGAGAGAGACAGGTTTCAATACAATAATAGCTGGAGATTTCAACACCCCACTTTCAGCATTGGACACATCTTTCAGGCAGAAAAAACAACAAAGAAACATCAGGCTTAATCTGCACTACAGAACAAAAGGACCTAATAAATATTTACAGAACATTTTATCCAAGAGCTGCAGAATACACATGCTTTTCCTCAGCACATGGATTATTCTCAAGGATAGACCATATGTTAGGTCTCAAAAAAGTCTTAAAAATCCAAAAAATTGAAATAATATCAAGCATATTCTCTGGCCATAATAGAATAAAGCTAGAAGTTAATAACAAGAGGAATTCTGGAAATTATACAAACACATGGAAATTAAAAATATGCTCCTGAATGATCAATAAGTCAGTGAAAAAATTAAAAAGGACATTGAAATTTTTTTGAAACAAATAATAATGGAAACATAACAGATCAAAACCTATTGGGATACAGCAAAAGCAGTACTAAGAGGAAAATTTATAGCAATAATGTCCTTGCACCAAAAAAAGAGAAAAAACTCCAAGTAAACAATCTAACAATGCACCTTAAAGAACTAGAAAAACAAGAGCAAACCAAATCCAAAATTAGTAGAAACAAAGAAATAATAAAGATCAGAGTAGAAATACATGAAATTGAAGTGAAGCAAACAATACAAAAAGACCATTGAAAGGAAAAGTTGGTTCTTTAAAAGGTTAAAGAAAATTGGCAAAACTTAGCCAAACTAAGAAAAAAGAGAAAATATCCAAATGAATAAAATCAGAGATGAAAAAGCAGACATTACAACAGATACTGCCTAAATTCAAAGGATCCTTTGTGGCTAGAGCAACCATACGCCAATAAATTGGAAAATCTAGAATAAATAAACAAATTCCTAGACACATAAACTCTTCCAAGGTTGAACCAGAAGAAATCCAAAAACTGAACTGACCAATATCAAGTAATGAGATAAAAGCTATATTAAACATTATCCCAGGAAAGAAAATCTCAGGACCTGATGGCTTCACTGCTGAATTCTATCAAACATTAAAAAAAGAACTAATACCAATCTTATTCAAACTATCCTGGAAAATAGAGGAGGAAGGAAGATTTCCAAACTCATTCTGCGAGGTCAGTATTACCCTGATACCAAAACCAAACACACATCAAAGAAAGAAAACTACAGGCCAACATCTCTGATGAATATTGATACAAAAATCCTCAAACAATACCAGCAAATTAAATTCCACCATACACTAAAATGATCATTCATCATGACCAAGTGGGATTTATCCCAGGGATGCAAGCATGGTTCAACATACAGAAATCAATCAATATGATACATCATATCAAGAGAATGAAGGATAAAAACTGTAAGATCATTTCAATTGATGCTGAAAACCATTTGATAAAATTCAACATTGCTTCATGACAAAAAAAAAAAAGAAAAAGCCCTCAAAAAACTGGTTATACAAGGAATATACCTCAACATAATGAAAGCTATATATGACAAACCCACAGCTGCTATCATCCTGAATGGGGAAAAGATGAAATCCTTTTCTCTAAAATCTGGAAGACAACAAGGATGCCCACTTTCACCACTGTTCAGTATAGAACTGGAAGTCTTAGCTAGAGCAATCAAACAAGAGAGAAAAAAATAAAAGACATCCAGATTGGAATGGAAGAAGCCAAATTATCCTCGTTTGAAGATAATATGATCTTACATTGGAAAAACCTAGACTGCACCAAAAAACAATTAGAACTGTTAAGCAAATTCATAAAGTTGCAGGATACAAAAATCAACACAAAAAAATCAATAGCATTTCTATATGCCAACAGTGAATAATGTGAAAAATAAATTTAAAAAATAATCTCATTTACAATATCCACACATGAAACTAAATGCCTAGAAATTAATCAAAGAAGTGAAACATTTCTATAATAAAAACTATAAAATGCCAATGAAAGAAATTGAAGAAGATACGAAGAAATGGAAAAATATTTTATGTTCATGGATTGGAAGAATCATTATTATTAAAATGTCCATACTACCCAAAGTGATCTACTCAAAGTAAGATTCAGTGCAATCCTTATTGAAACACCAATGACATTTTTCATAGAAATAGAAAAAAGAATCATAAAATTTACATGAAAGCACAAAAGACCCAGAAAATCCAAAGCTATCCTAAGCAAAAAGAACAAGACAGAAAAAAAAATCACATTACCTGACATCAAATTATACTATACAACTATAGTAACCCAAACAGCATAGTACTAACATGAAATCAGACATATAAACCAATGAAACAGAACGGAGAACCCAGAAACAAACCCACACACCTATAGTGAACTTATTTTTGGCAATGGTGCCAAGAGCATGCACTGGGGAAAAGATAGTCTCTTCAATAAATGGTACTGGGAAAACTGGATATCCATATGCAGAAGAATGAAACTAGAACCTTATCTCTTACCATATACAAAAATCAAATTGAAATGGATTAATGACTAAAGACCTCAAACTTTGAAGCTACTATAAGAAAACATTGGGAAAATTCTCCAGGACATTTGTCTGGGCAAAAAATATATTAAGCAAGACCCCATAAGCACAGGCAGCCAGAGCAAAAATATACACATAGGATCTCATCAAGTTAAAAAGTTTGTGCACAGAACAGGATACAATCAACTGAATGAAGAGACAACTCACAGAATGGGAGAAAATATTTGCAAACTACCCGACTAGCAAGGGATTAATAACCAGAATATATAACGAACTCAAACAACTCTATAAGAAAAAGCATAAAAATCTGATGAAAAATGGGCATAAGATTTGAATAGCCATTTCTCAAAGGAAGACATACAAATGGCAAACAGGCATATGAAAAGATGCTCAACAGAGGAATGCAAATCAGAACTATAATGAGATATCATCTCACCCCAGTTAAAATGGCTTATATCCAAAAGACAAGCAATAACAAATGCTGGCAAGGATGTAGAGAAAGAAAACATTTGTATACTGTTGGTGAGAATGTAAATTAGTACAAACACTATGGAGAACAGTTTGAAGGTTCCTTAAAAGACTTAAAAAGAGCTACCATATGATCCAACTTTCCCACTACTGGGTATATACCCCCAAAGCAAGGAAATCAGTATATTGAAGAGATACCTGCACTCCCACGTTGAAGCACTGTTCACAATAGCTATGATTGGGAAGTGACTTAAGTGTCCATCAACAGATGAATGGGTAAAGAAGATGTAGTACATACAGACAATGGAGTACTATTAAGTCAGAAAAAGAAATGAGATTCAGTCATTTTCAACAACATAGATGGAACTGGAGACCATTATGTTAAGTGAAATAAGCCAGGCACAGAAAGACAAACATCACATGTTCTCACTTATTTGTGGGATCTGAAAATCAAAACAATTTAACTCATGGATGTAGAGAGAAGAATGGTAACCAGAGTTGGGGAGGGTAGCTGGGGTTGGCTGGGAGGCAGGAATTGTTAATCGGTGTGAAAACACAGAATAATAAGACCTGCTATTTGATAGCACAACAGGGTGACTTTAGTCAATAAGAGCTTAATCATACATAAAATAGCTAAAGTAATGTAATTGGATTGTTTGTAACACAAAGGATAAATGCTAGAGGGGATGGATAATCCATTCTCCATGCTGTGCTTATGTCACATTGCATGCCTGTATCAAAACATCTCATGCACCCCATAATTATATATACCTACTATGTACCCACACAAATTAAAACTTTAAAAAAAATTTTAAAACAGACAGTGATGAAAAATTTTAAAATACTAATAATTACTATACAGGGAAAGTAAGAAAAAATGTTTTATCTATGAAACACAAACAGGATGTTAATTTTTCAAAGGGGGTATCCAAATCACAAGAACTAGGTTGTGGAAAATAAAAATGTGAGAGAACAAGTTCAATAGGAGAAGTAGAACAAATAAATAATAACAGAAATAGGGGAATGAAAAAAACAGAAAAAAGTAATATTACAAGATTAGAACACTCAACATGCATTAGTATTGCCAGAAATTATCAAAGAAATAATTTAAGACAGTTTTTCAGAACTGATGGATATGTTTCCAAAATGAATAGGGCCCACTGAGTGACCAGCAATGAAAAAAGACCCACATTAATAGACATCATCACTAAAATTAATAGGATTAAACATAAATAAAACTGGAATACTTCCACAGAGAGAGAGAAAAAAGTGAGTTCACAGTTAAAATACTTTACAACCGAATAACACAATTTCTCAGCAACATCAGAAGCTTAAAGAAAACTGAACAAGGTATTCTTTATTTTCTGCTTGAATTGTAAATTCTGAGAGTCACGTTAAAAATTTCCACTAGGATTTTCATGTAGCTAGCTTCTCTTTGTGTAGTTAACAGTTTTGCCTTGACTGTTTTGATCCTATTTTCTTGGTTATACAAAGTTTTATCTGTCATTTTTTCATGGTTTGTTGTACCTTGGCTTTTTCATTATATTATGTATTCTTCTTGTCCTTTTTAAATCATCGTACATTGAATTCAACCTTAATATTAGTAAGGTCACCTCTATTCTGCAAGTTAGTACATTTTTTAGAAGTTTTGCCACTTCATAATTTTCAACAACCTGATTTTTTTTTAGAAATGTATTATGAATACTAAAAATATTTAAATATATTTGACCATATATTTCTCTGGCAATATCAAAAACTGAAAAGTGTCCATGATAGTTCTCATACTCCCCAACTCCCACCAAAAATTAATGAGAGCTTTAATTTTAAGTTTCATAATAAAGTGTTCCTATTGACTTATTAAAAAAAAATAAGAACTGTGAAAATATTTCAGCAAGTGGGAAAAAGATCTTATTATTGTTTTAGAATAATGATTCTGGAACTAATGAATATACTTTGTACATTTGAGAATTGTTTTTGGAGGGTGTGGCAATTCTTGCTAAGTAGTGATTGTAATAGTTACAGGAGAGATGATAATTACTTGGTCTAAGACTGTTCGAGGGGGAATTGAGACATGATTAATTGGATAATAGGCCAAAGAAGGTGGAGGTGGGAGGCTCTCTAAGATGATGTTGGGATTTCTATCTTGCTTAACTGTGGGATGATAATGGCATTAATTATCGTAGAAAATAATAGCAAAAGATAATGTTGTTCATATGTTGATTTGAAGTGTCTCAGGACCCAGCACTTTACCTTACAGATTCAAATAGAGGCTAGTAAAGTAATGAATCAGTCTGAATGTAAAACTTTCCTCTAGTCCTCCTTTGACCTAGTGCCTGGATTCAATAACTAGACTTTTACTCAACTGATCCTGTTACTAAGTACCCATTAGACTTTCCTCCAATTTCGAAGATTAAGGTGCTTCCTCTAATCTTCACAGTTCATTGAAAATATGCTACCTATTAATCTCTGCTGTGGTCTGAGTGTTTGTGTGTCCTCCAACTTCATTTTGAATCCCTAACCTCTTAGGTGATAGGGTTAAACAACAAAAATATAGTGATAGTATTAAGGTGAGAGTATTAAGAGGTGGGCCTTTGGGAGGTGATCAGAGGGATCTACCCTCAGGAGTGGGATTATTGCCCTTATAAAGAAGCCTGAGAGAGCTTGTTTGCCACTTTCATCACGTGAAGACACAGTGAAAAAGTACTATCTGTGAATCAGGAAATGGGCTTCACCTAACAACAAATCTGCCAGTGACTTGGTCTTGGGTTTTCCAGCCTCTAGAACTGTGAAAAATAAATTTTTGTTGTTCAGAAGCTACCCAGTCTAGGATGTTTTCTCATAGAAGCTGAAATGGACTAAGACAGTATCCTAATCCTAACTCCTCATTTTTATCGATCTCTTGTTATCTCTTGACCAGTGTCAGTTAAGATTCTTGCATGTAAGCAACAGAAGCCAACTTGAGCTAACATGTGGTATTCAGTAACATAATAATAATAGGTACCATAAAGACTAAGTAGGAAAGCCAGAAAATCAGACTTAGGAAAGGGTCGGACCCCAGCGGAGGCCGTGCAATGAGAACCACACCGTAGAGTCAATAAAGCGTTGATTAGAAACCAGCTTCTGTCCTGCTGCCATGATGTTTCAGAACACTGCAGCCACTGATGCAGAGACTTGGAACCCCTGCTCCAGGGGGCAGATGCCACTATTGCTCTGTGAATATTATCTAAACAGACTTGCATCTTTCCCTCCAGGTCCAAATGCCCTGACAGGTGTGTGTTGTGGCTATGCCTAGGCCACATATTCGTGTCTTTGATGTCTGGTATGGAAATAGAGATGACTATCCCTCTTTCACTTCCTTAGTGAAAGGAGCACACTGTGTCCCACTAAATTATTCAACAAGTACTTATTGAGTATACACGGTGCACCAGTTCTAAGCACTGGGATACAGTAGTGAACAAAATATACCAAAATCCCTGTCCTCATAGACTTGTAGGATGACAATGAAAGGAAGTTTTTGCCATATGATTGCCCAAAGCTTGTTTTCTAATCTGCTATGAATTAGTGTTTGCAAAGATTCAAACTCCAAACAAATGACTGATTTTCTGAACTCCATGTTTCCTAAAAATTGGGGTCGGCTGCAAGGTTTGAGACACTATCTAATAATGGATAAGTCCTAAAAGTTTGGAAAACCTAAAAAGCAGCCATTTAATTCCTCAGCTTGGCACTTAAAACAAGTTTAGTCCGACTGACTCCGACACAATGTCTCATGTCAATCCTATGCTTCTGTTTAACTTGTATGATATGATTACAGTTTGAACTGGCCAGACGTATTTCTTTTGAATCTTTGACAGTTTTTCAGTTCTTGTTTTATATGTACAGGCAAATTATCAAATATTCTACAAACTGATCCTTACCTACGTAGGTTCAATCCTAGAGCTTTCTGTGAGAGAAGCTCTCAGCCATCCCTCACTCAATCTTCCAACTGGAAAGAAAAGTGCAGTTGGTTTGTTAATCTCTTCAGAATATTTAGGGTCCTTTACACAGTTATAAGAGATATGAACACTTAAATATTATGTGCAAGGGTTTCTAATCCCAGTCCCCTGCAACACAAAAAGAGGGAAGCTGAGGGGCTTGATGCTGAAATCCATAATTAGCAACGAAGTATTCCACCAAATAAAAGATATAATGAAGGAAAGTCAAGTATAGACTTTGTCATAGTATAGACTTAGTCATAGTAATAATACTTCAATAATGCTTAAGGGATGAGTGGCCTCTGGAGACTGGACTATGAGCCTAACCAGCATGGATACTATGATGGTTAATACTGAGTGTCAACTTGGTTGGGTTGAAGGATGCAAGTTATTGATCCTGGGTGTGTCTGTGAGGGTGTTGCCAAAGGAGATTAACATGTGAGTCAGTGGGCTGGGGAAGGCAGACCCACCCTTAATCTGGAGGGCACCAACTAATCAGCTGCCAGCGAATATGATGTAGGCAGAAAAATGTGAAAAGGCAAGACTGCCCTAGCTTCTCAGCCTACATTTTTCTCCCATGCTGGATGCTTCCTGCCCTCAAACACAGGACTCCAAGTTCTTCAATTTTGAGACTTGAACTGGCTCTCCTTGCTCTTCAAGCTTGCAGATGGCCTATTGTGAGACCTTGTGACCATGCCAGTTACTACTTAATAAATTCGCCTTTATAGGTGTGTGTGTGTGTGTGTGTGTGTGTGTGTGTGTGTGTATTATTAGTTCTGTCCCTCTAGGGAACCCTAACTAGTACAGATACCTTGTCTACATGGGGAAAAGCATTCCAACTTTGAAGCAACTCAATTTACGAATGAATTTCTGGAAGACAGTCTTTCACCATTCTTCTTTTCAAGACTGGTCTTACAAAAGTTCTTGCCCTTACAAAACAACCAAACCCTTCAAAAGGAGAAAATAAGTGTTTCTCAGGTCCAGATGTCAAAATAACAGCAAAGTCTCAAACTGTGACTAAACCTCATCGCAGAAGAAAATATCAGTCTCCTAGGAAACCTACGTGAGCCAGAATTGTCATCACTCTTTAACTGCTGAAGATTTTTCTATACAGCTCACAGATTTTCACCTGCAGTAAAATATTACTTTGAAAGCCTTTATAAGCTACTAAAAAACAAGGTAAAATTTAAAGCGAGTGCATTAATTTATTAAACAATTAACTATGGAGAGCCAACTACAGGCTAAGAACTGTTCTGGCTTAGTGTACAGCACTAATGATACTGACCAAGCCTTTGCTTTCTAGAGCTAACAGTAAATGGAGAAAACAATAAAGCAGACTTCAAGAATGAGGAGGCATAAGTTGGGGGTGCCACATTAGATAAGGGGGAAAGGGAAGGTGTCTCAGAGATGACACTGGAGCAGAGACTTGTGAAATGAAGGAGGAAGCCAGGAGTCCAGTCAAACAGATGTTGTAAAGGGATGGAGAGAGTAGGCCATGTGAAAGCTTTGTAGCATCCACACCTTGGTGCATATGATGCTGGAAGTTATTGAGAGTCACCTGGTATAGCTCTAGCACCGTGAGTGAGCAGGAGGAGGCAGACATCTCACCTAGGGATGTAACAGGGCCAGAGCATTCAGGGATGTGTAGACACAGTAAGAATTTGGGATTCAATCTAAGTGAAATGGAAAGTATGACAGTGGAGTTTCAACAGGTAAGTAATAGAATCTGACTTTCTTTCAAAAGGCACCACTCTGATACCTCTGTGCAGAGATGTGAAAGATCTCCTAAGATGTGAGAACATTCCTGTAAAACAATGCTATTATTTGCTAGTTAGTTATCATGATTAATTAGTTAATTAATTTTGTGGATCTTCCCTTTTGTACATTTTTGGCATGAGGGATCATAAAGCTTACATGATGTTCTGTTGATGCCAACAATAAGGTAAAGTATCTTGGTTTTTTTCTAAACTGTCACTGATGTAATTATTTTTTATTCTCCCAAAATTCTTGTGTTTGAACTCTAGACCTGATTGGATTCTAAATAAGTTAACAGGAAAAAAACCCACAAAATTCTGTTGTATGAATACATTTCCTCTAAATACTAGATGTCTCTTATAAATCCTGATGCAACAAAGCACTTTTCTTTGTATTCAACTCTGAGAAAAGCATCAAAAATATTGCTGACTTGTGATCTGAAAAGGAAAGAATGACAGATCAATAGATAAAGAAGAGATACTTTCTAAAAACTTCAGTAGATATGGGAGGGGCACCTCTATCTTTTGTGTGTGGCTCTGCCCTTCAACAATCAGTTCATCAGATGCTCTGACCAAAACTCTTAGAGCTCAGTTCCCAGGATGGATCATAAAACACAGGTCTAAACTTGTTAGCCTTAGCATTCTACTGGCCACAGTGATTGGTCCAGAGGAGGTCACATGACTCCAGCCAGGCCACCCAAAACAGATCTCAGGAATTATGGGCAGCTGAGAGAAAGTGTGCCTTTGCTTCCACTGAACACGAAGATGCAAATTGAATAGAGTTGCTGCCCTAAGGCAAAGCCTCTTTACAAAAAAAAAAAAAAAAACAACTCAGAAGTGGAGCTGGAAAACTGAAAGAGAGAGATGTCAGACCTTGGTGTTATCATTTGAAACTTTGCTTTGAGTTATACCTAAAGGTAGTCTTCTCAGCATCTCACTTTGTGTGACCCATAAAATATATACTCTTGAAGCTACACTGGGCTAGGTTTTTTGTCACTTGAAACTGAAAATATGGTAATGGATGTATATTGAGTGCAAATAATCTTGAATGTGAATGATAAATTCAATAATACGTAACACTAGATTTCAGATGTTTTTCTGTTAATATTACAACCTGTCTTTTAATCTAGCGAATGGAAAATATATTCTAAGATTTATCTAAATACGGAGAGAAATAAGAACTTAGAGACCTAGTCTTATGGTGGAGTACTGGGAAGTGAACAGGAAGAAGTGAAATGGGATTGATATGGGCTTCATAGAACAGAGAAAAGGGGAAAACTGAAATTTTCAAGCTAACCAGAAAGTCCAGTAAGCATCAAATTATAGAGCACAGTAAGTCAGAATATAAACAAGAGGCAAAAATCCAAACAGACCCCTAAACCAGTACGAGAAGGTTTAAAACTTGTATTAAAAGGGCCAGACTTGAAAAAGGTGCCCAGGGACTTGGGGATTAGCTGAAGTGCTTTTTACAGGTAACCTTTGGAGTCAGCATAGGTGGAGAGGGAGTTAGTGAAGGCAGTGAATAGACAAGAATATACATGACAAAATAAAATATTCAGTTATGTATCCAGGCCAAGTAAAATATTCAGGATTCAGTAGACCTTCAAATCCCTAAGGCAACATGACTTTGAAAGGAGAAATATCTTCCTGTGGAAAAACATTCCCTGTTAATGGCATGGTAATTCTCTATGACCTGCAACTGAATCACTGAAAGCCATCAAAGTACAAGATGAAAGTTGTATTTCTCTGCTTCTCTCCCACGTATCCCCTCCTACCCTAACATAAATGTGTTTGGCATCGACTGGTTCACAGTGAAAAATGAAGACACGAACTAAATTTACTGTAAATGGCCATGAGATTAAGGAAAAAGGTGAATACTCAGAAGGTATTGCTACATAGAAAGAACCCTGAAGCTGTGAAAAGAGCTACAGCTACAGGTCAAAATTAGACTCAAACACAATTGTGAGATGAAGGTGCTTAGCAAAGTCGTTCTTATAGTGCATCCTTGGACCAGCAGCATCAATATTACCAGGAATTTATCAGGCAGAACTACCAAGTTAGAAACTCCAGGGAGGGGGCTCAGCACTCTAGTTTAACAAGGCCCTCAGATGATTCCAAGTTACACTAAAGTTTGCCACCTACTGCCTTTTCCCAGGCTCCCTCAGCAGAAGTCACTGAAGCCCTCCCTCTAACAACTCAAGCATAACCATTTTCTGAGCACATAATGACCCCAGGAGAGAGAACAGTAGTAACCCCAAACCAAAACATGATGAAGTAAGTCTTCAGTTATTTTGGGCTTCATAAATCTTGGACTTTCTGTAACACCAACCTGTATACATGACAGTCCCTTGGATCAAGACAGGTAAAAATAGGCAAGTAAGTAAATACGGTATTGATTTTATAAAATTGGACTACTGCATAGAATTTCATTGATATATTAAAACTTGGTCTCACTAGCCTATGTTATACACACCTAGAGAAGAACTAATAATATAAAGTACCTATAAGAGCACCACCTCACTATATCAGGAACACAACAAAACAATAGATAATAGGTTCAAAATACCTTCAAAAGGTAAATTTTGATTCATCCAAAATACTTAAGATAGTTCATTATGCTACATATTATTTATTGAAATGTTTATACCTGTTTCTGTCTTTCAGATTTAAAATACACCAAAACGCACTCATAGAAAAAAATGATTCAAGTTGAAAGAGAGTGAAACTTCTTGTGTTCTTGTGATCATAGCAAATGCCCTCAAGCAAAAAAAAAAAAAGTTAAAAAGGTTTACAAATGAAAAAGCAAGAAGAAGAAAAAAAGATGAATAGAGTCATACTAAAGGAAGAAAGAGTCTTCAAAGAAGAGGTAAGAAAACTAAAATTAAGTTTCTTCTTGGTTATATTTTATTTTCATGAAAAACAAATGTTACTGACAACCACCACAAAAATATTTGGCAGTGTGGTTGATACACACTTAACTGTCTGCATTGTATAAAGATTCAGACGGGCATGTGTTAAAATTTTTTATTTATTTTTAATTCTAAGTAGCAGTATATGTTGGAAACGTGTTAGAGATTTAAACTAGAAACAATACTAACTACACTGAAAGCCACAACAGTCATCATAGACTTTTGTTTCGTGAAGGATATTAATGGACATGGATTCAAATCTTTACACCAACGCAGAGACTCCTTTTCCAGCCTCCATGGTAAGTGATCCCAAAGCTTCTGGTTGAACATAGTCAGAAGAAGCAGTGTGACCTCTTTTTAGTAATACAAATCATCATAAAATTTTGTTTTAATTTGATAAAAATGCCTTGTCATATCATCTTGTCAACAATATACCCATTTTAGGCACCTCTTACAGTTTGATCATAAGCTGACTGTCCTATAAGATGATACATAGAATTAAAAGAAATATTCTGTTTGCAAATATTTTATTCCTATGATTCATTTTATTTTCATGCAATTCAGTCATAAATGGCCATAACTTTGGGGTATATATGTGATTACCCAAGGGTTGCTGGTATTTTAAAAGCACTAATAAATATGTTGAAACTAACATTCTCTTTCCTGAAACCATACTTTAGTTCAGTATTCACCCAGCATCATGAAATATAAGATATTATTCATATATTACATTTCCAGATAAATAAAAATGCCCTTATTGATAATAACACTAAGTAATTTTAATGGCACTCTTTATGAATGTAACAGTCATAACTATGACTTTGAAATGTCTGCTAAGTCAGCAAAGAAACAGCCTGCCTTGTGAAGGTGAGATAAAATGCTAGCTGCCTCCCCATAAAAACAAGAACAAGCCATCATTTTAAAGCAGAATTTCTCTTTCTTAAGAAGAATACATTAATAAATAATGTCTATTTAATGAGAGTAAGGAGCATTTTTGTCCAATAGGAAGAATGAAATGTTAACTTTTACAGCCTGAAATACTATAATCACTTTGGTATGTAGAGATAATCTTGGAGGAAGGACTAGAACAATTTGCTTAAATAATTTTGGAAAAGAAAAGGTCCAAGACTTCCAGTCATGCTTCATGAGATCCAACATTAGGGGGCTAACTGTGTGAATGCATTCATTCATTCATTCATTCATCCATCCATCTATCCATTAAGGGCCAAACAAAATCTAGATGCTAGGAACACAGCAGAAAACAATGCCCCTGCCCTCATGGCTCCCAGCTAAGTCTGCTGATACAGAAGGATGTCAATGATGCACTTGAATGGCAGTAAGTCTGGCACTCAACCTAAGGGCCAGAGTGTACAGGAGGAGAGATGATGTTAGTACATCAGCCTCCCTGGCATAGAGGCTGTGTTTTGTGGAGCAATAACTGGTATATCGTAACAATTCAGTGCTGCCTCTTACTAAATCAAGAGCTTTATACTGATGTAGTGTAGCCCAATTAAATAGAGGCTATTAAAGAAATGGAAATCTTTTTTTAATGACTTAGGTCATCACTGTAAAAATTATTAATATTATAGCAGCATAATATTATCACCTGGAGTCCGGATACTTAATGATATTTGAAACTGTTTATGTTGGTGGGCAACATAAACCTTCTCCCCCTAAAATAATTTTCTGATTTCTGTGTCTTAGGAATCTACAAGAAATGGAATAGACAAGGGTGACCCATCATTTGCATAATGACCTTCTTTGGTTCCACTACATTCTACATTTCTTCTTATTCACAATGTTTACTGCTCTCTGGAGAAGGAACCTAATTTTCCTCTAGTAATTTTGATGAATGGCTACTGGCTGTTGGGGAAGACATACATAAAATTAAAATATAAAGTAAAGGAAGCTTGAACTATTGGGAGACATCTGTAATCCATATGATTTCCCTTTTATGCTATAGTTCTGAAATGTCAAAAAGGAGGCAGGGCCTCCAAATGGCAGCATTAGAAACTCACTTTATGGCTTTTTGTCCCAATAAATCTACTCAAATTTTGGAATGCTATCATTTATGGTAATGGTAGAGAACACAGAGAAATATTTACATAGGACAGAGATCATGTCTAAGAGTCTTAGTAAAATACTATTTCCTTGAATTAGCCTTGAAGCAGTAAAATCTATTCTTTTGCTTGTTTGAGGTTTTGTGAGGAATTTTTGTTTGTTTTTCAGATTTATTGAGGTATAGTTGACAAAAATTGTATATATTCAATGTGTACAATGTGGTGTTTTGATATATGTATACATTGAGAAATGATAATTATAATCAAGTTAATTAACATATTCATTATCTCACATAGTTACCTTTTTTGTATGGTAAGAATATTTAAGATGTATTCTTTTAACAAATTTCAAGTTTAAGTATACAATGTATTATTATTAGCTATAGTCACAAAGCTGTTCATGGTATCTGCAGAACTTATTCATCTTGAAACTGCAAGTTTACACACTTTGACTAACATCTCCCTAACATCTCCCCAACATCTCCCCATTTCCTTCATCACTTGACTCCTGGAAACCATCTTTCTTCTTTCTGTTTCTATGAGTTCAACTTTTTTAGATTCCACATGTAAGCATGTGAAATCATGCAGTATTTGTCTTTCTGTGTCTGGTTTGTTTCACTTAGCATAATATCCTCCAGATACATCCATGTGGTTGCAAAGGCAGGATTTCTTTCTTTTATTAAGGCCAAATAGTATTCCATTGCATGCCACATTTTCTTTACCATTCTTCTGCTCAGAGATACATAGGTTGATTTCGTATCTTGTCTATTGTGAATAATGCTGCAAGAAATGGGATTGCAGATATATCTTCTATATACTGATTTAATTTTCTTTGGATATATACCCAGAAGTGGGATTGTTGGATAATATGATAGTTCTGTTTTTAATTTTTTGAGGAACTATCATATTCCTTTTTATGATTACTGTACCAGTTTACATTCCTATCAACAATGTATAAAGTTTCCCTTTTCTCAATATCCTTGCCAACATTTATCTTTTGACTTTTTCATAACAGTACTGCTAACGGTTATGAGCTGATATCTCATTGTGGTTTTAATCTGCATTTTCCTGATGATTAGTGATGTTGAGCACTTTTTCATATACAATATCTGTTGGTTATTTGTGCATCTTCTTTTGAGAAATGTCAATTCAGGTCCTTTGCCCATTTTAAAATCAGGTTTTTTGGTTTTTGTTTGCTATTGAGTTGCATGAGTTCCTCATGTATTGTGGATATTAACCCCTAATTAAATAAATGGTTTGCAAATATTTTCTGACATTCCATGAGTTCTCTTTTAACTATGTTGATTATTTGCTGTGCAGAAACTTTTTAGTTTGATGTAGTACAATGTATTTATTTTTGCTTTTATTGCCTGCTTTTCGTGTCATATCCAAAAAATCATTGCCAAGACCAATGTCATGAAACTTTTCCCCTATGTTTTTGTCCAGGAGTTTTATGGTTTTAGATCTTACATTTAAGTCTTCAATACATTTTGAGTTGATTTTGTGTATAATGTAAAATAAACATTCTTGTGTTTTTGTTTGTTTTGTTTTGTTTATTTGTGGGTTTTTTTCTTTTCTTTTCTTTTCTTTTCTTTTGCATGCAATTATCCAGTTTCCTCAACTCCACTTACTAATAATACTATTCTTTCCCTATTGTGTATTCTAGGGAACTCTGTCAAAGATTAGTTGACCATGTGCATGTGGGTTTATTTCTGGGCTTTCTATTCTGACCATCAGCCTATGTATCTGTTTTTATGCCAGGACCATAGTGTTTTGTGTGCTAAGCTTTGTAGTATATTTAAAAGTTAGGCAATATAATATCTACAACTTTGTTCTTCTTCCTTTAGCTATTTGGGGTCTTTTGTAGTTCTATATCTATCTTAGAATTATTTTTTCTATTTCCATGTAAAATGACAATAGAACTTTGATAGCAATTACTTTAAATCTGTAGATCATTTGGGGTAGTATGCACATTTTGACAATATTAATTCTTCTGATCCATGAACATAGGATACTTTGTCACTATTGGTGTCTTTTTCAATATCATTCATCAACATTCCATTGTTTTCAGTGTATGGAACTTCTACCTCCTTGGTTAAGTTTATTCCTAAGTATTTTATTCTTTTAGATGCTATTGTAAATGGGATTATTTTCTTAGTTTCTTTTTCAAATAGTTCCTAGTGAGGGTACAGAAAAACAATAGATTTTTATATGTTAATTTTGTATCCTGCAACTTAACTTGTGTATTAGTTCTAATGGTTTTTTGGTGGAATCTTTAGAATTTTCTATATATGTAGTCTATGATCGAAATTTAAGATGATGTCATCTTCAAACAGAGACAAATTTACTTCTTTATTTTCTATTTGGATGCCTTGATTAATTTATTTCTTGTGCCTAATTGCTCTGACTAGGACTTCCAGTACAATGTTGAATAGAAGTGGTGAGAGTGGCCATCCTTGTCTTTTTCCTGATCTTAGAGGAAAAGTTTCAATTTTTCAGGCATATTGACCTGCACTTTTATTTATTTATTATTATTATTATTATTACTATTATTATTGTATCATTGCCTGGCTTTGGTGTCAGGGTAATCCCATGCTCTTAAAACTAGTTTGGAAGTGCTTCCTCTTCAACAATTTTTTGAAAAAATTTGGGAGGAATTGACCTTAATTCTTCTTTAAACTTTCGATAGAATTTACTCATAAAGCCATTCAGTCTGGGCTTTGCTTTGATGGAAGATTTTCAATTGCTAATCTAATTTCCTTACTAGTTATTAATCCTTTCAGATTTTATATTTCATCATGCTTCAGCGTTGGTAGGTTGTAAGTTTCTGTGAATTTATCTATACTAAAATGTATTCCTAGGATGTAGCTGAACGTCATTAGGATAACGAGGTCAAGACTTTAGAATTTAGAAACACCTCTGCACTTGTCTTCTACTTTAGTATCCTATTAAACGAAAAACAACATCAACCCCACCCCAAACACCTCTAACCTTTGTGCTAGACTTTTGGATATACAAGCTCTTAATTTTTCTTTGATATTTCTCTTTTTCTTCAAAATTATCAGACATTGCTGAATATTTCCTATGTTCCCCTCTTGCATTAGTGCCTTCTTGTCTGAATTCACCTCTCACTTCTTCCAGATAAATCAACAATTTATTTAATGTAGGATTCTAAGTCAAACTATTTAGGCAAAATCTTCAACTAACTTCATACTTGAAGTTATTTAAACTTTAAGAGCTGCATAACAGCTGTTTTGGTTTTTTAAATCCATTCTGAGAACCCAAAGGACAGAGGCTGAGAATTTTTAAATTTCAACCACCAGCTAGATGATGTGCTCCTATAAGGTGGACCATTAACACTTCACATCAAGGCCTATTCTGGTGAAAATCTAAAGTAGGACTATTAAACTAGACCACTCAAATATCTAATACTGACACCTGAATCAACAAGCTGTAGTTCTATAAATGCTAAGAATTTATATTTTAATAAATTCAGCTGATCTAATTGAGATATATTACCTTAGGGTCTTAGAAGGCTTTAGCTAAAAAAATTATTAAAAAGTTGTTAAACAATAATAACATATATATGCAATAAATAAAATTGATTTAATAATCTTATTAATTTCATAAATATTTACAGAAAACCTAGTTTGTATAAGTCATTGTTTATGGTTCTGAGGGTACAGAATGACCTAGAAAATGTTTTTGATCTCAAAAAACTGACATTCTTGTGGGAGAAAAATTCAATAAAATAAATTAAAAAATTTTTAGATTGTGATAAGGTTTAAGAAGTGTATAAAAAATGGATAGCAATATAGACAGGAAGTAGACCTGAGAGTAAAGGGCTCTATGAATAAAGTTACTGAGGAAGGCATCTCTTAGGAAGTAAACTTTAACTCAGACCTAATTAAATTTTAAACTTTGTACCAGCATTTGGTTTAAACCAGAAACATTTTGGTAAAGAAAAGGTTTAGAAAAAACAGAGTACATAAGTGAGAGTAATAAAATTAAAAGAAGATGAAAGTAATTTATAGGATACATTTGTGCTATGTTATAATGGAAGATGAGAATGTGTTTTTTAAAGCAGACTTTATTATAATGGTAAGTATTCACTGGATATGATTGAAAGCTCTAGTGAGTAAGTTATTACAGGAAGATACACTCTGTGCACTTGAAAATGATAGAAGGAAGATAAAAAGCAGAAGTCTTATTAAAAATCACCTATCTATATTTTTACCCAGCATGACCCACATTTTCTCTTCAAATCACCTCCACAGAGGAAAATAGGATTTGTCATGCTGGATTAGATCATTGCTCTATTACATGTGCAATGCTGATTCCAGCATGAGTCAAATATTTGTTGCATCAGACGAAACTAAAAACTTCTAAAACAAGTTGTCATACTTGCCCTGCTTTCAGCTGCAGGCAAAATTCCATGTAAAGCTATACTTCAATCATTGAGCTCCTATTTTAGATATAAGCCTTTTTTTCAAGAAGTTTAAGACACTATATTTTATAGAGACCTCAAGAAATATGAAATATGGTCACATCTTCCAGCTTCAATTCTCCTGCTCCAAACGCTTCTCTTTATCTCCCATCTATATTCATTTTGTGCCATGGAAAACAGGGGAGAAAAAGAGGCAGTAAACAGATATATAGTTCCATAGGATATGGTTGAAGCAACAACCATGTTCATCTTTTAGGCTGCTGCATAGAAATTTTCTTTCTACTTCGAAGGAACCTCTAGATGTTAGCTTTACTCTATTTTACAAATGATACGTTGTATGAATTGTTATGGTCCATGAACCTGCAGGAATAACTCATTGTAATGCTTTAAAACTTTTTCTAGCTAATGTGCATAAGAGTCATTATAGATCCTACTCATATAAAGAGATGGTTAATTATGAATAGAATATTTTCATGCTGCATGTAGGGATTGTATCTTATATATCTGTCCCAACCAGGCTTGCTTTATATTCCATATTCCCTTGCACATTGTAGGTGCTCAATAAATGATTAGCCTGTCAAATTTGTCTCCCTAATTAAAGAGTTTAGGCCATTTACATTTATTAGGATAACAAATATATTTAGTTTTGTTATATTGTGTTATGGTGCACTTTCTATTTTTACTATGCTTTTTTATTCCTATTTTTCTTTTTCTATATTGATATTTCTTGTTATTTTTCCTTTTACAGGTTTGCAAATTATAAAATACATTACTATATTTCAGTGTTATCTTAAAATTTTAAACATACATTTAATTTAACAAAATGTACAGTTAGTCAACATTCTTACTAACAGTGCAAACAATACATAGACAGTAGAATGCTTTAACTCTTGTCATCCATTCTCCATTATATCCTAACAGCTAATAGTTTAGATTTAACATTTTTAGTCTTAACTCCAGAAATTAGGAACAATTACTAATTTATACAGTCAATAATTATTTACATTTACCCACAAAGATTTCAGTTTTTGTTAACCATTCCTTCTTGCATTTTAGGCCTTCCTTCTGGCACTATTTTTATTCTTCCTGAGGTATATCCTTTAGCATTTCCTTTAGTCTGCATAGGCAGGTGACAAAGTCATTTTTATTTGTCTGGAAATATCTTTATTTTACTTCTATTTTTAACTATAGTTTAATTTGTTATAGAACTCTAGCATTTCTAGATTGTAAGTGTTTTTTGCTCAAGGTTTGAAGTTATTTCATAACTTCATTTTTTGTGGCTTCTAATACTTTAAAGAGGTATCTTTTAAAAAGATAGCTCCTCCATCAGTCTAATTGCTTTTCCTTTGTAGATAGCCTGCTTTTTCTCTCTGCAGCCAGATATTATTTCCTCCACATCTCTACTTGTTTATTCTGGAATTTAGATTAAATAATCACCAAAATTTGTCATTCTATTATCCATGTGATTTACCGCTTTTGGATATTTCCCATCTATTTTTCTAGCTTTTCTGGATTTCTTTTCAGATATTTTATCCAACTTAGCCTGGGTACGGTGGCTCATGCCTGTAATCCTAGCACTTTGGGAGGCTGAGGAGGGTGGATCACGAGGTCAGCAGTTTGAGACCAGCCTGATCAACATGGTGAAACCCCATCTGTACTAAAAATACAAAAATTAGCCAGGTATGGTGGCACGTTCCTCTCTGTAATCCCAACTACTCAGGAGGCTGAGGGAGGAGAATCACTTGAACTCGGGAGGTGGAGGTTGCAGTGAGCCTAGACTGCGCCATTGTACTCCAGCCTGGGCAACAGAGTGAAACTCTGTCTCAAAAACAACAAAAAAAATTATCCAATTTATTAATACCTTCAATTGTGTCTAACTTGCTATTTAACTTATTCACTATTCTCTATTATATGATAATTGTACATTTAATATTTTAACTATTTTTCAAAATTATAGGGGTAATTTTGATAACTTCATACTTGTATCATATGTTCAATATTAATCTTTATTTGGGGCTATCTTATTTCTTCTGATAATTATCTTAATGTTATCTTATTATAATCTATTTATTTTATTTTAGATTTTTAGGCTTCTAAGGTTAGGGTTTGATTCTTTTATTTGATGTTTTTGATCTCTTGTTCATTTGGATTTGTGTGGCTTGTGTAAATATACAGCACAGAATGCTGTGCAACCATGAAAAAGAATGAGGTCATGTTCTTTGCAGGGACATAGATAGGGATGGAGACCATTATCCTTAGCAAACTAACATAGGAACAGAAAAACCAAATACTGCATTTTCTCACTTATAAGTGGGAGCTAAATGATGAGAATACATGGGCACATAGAAGGGAACAACACACACTGGGGCTTTTTGGAGGGTGGAGGTTGGGAGGAGGGAGAGAATCAAGAAAAATAATTAATGGGTAGTAGGCTTAATACCTGGGTGATGAAATAATCTGTACAACAAACCTCCATGATACAAGTTTACCTATATAACAAACCTGCACTTGTACCCTTGAACTTAAAATAAAAGTTTTAAGGAAAAAAAAAGAGTTCTAAGGAGATCCTCATTTAAAAAAAAAAATTTATTCTCCTATTCAAAAACAAGGACAAATGGGCAGTCTCATCATTGCCCTCTGAAAGGCAGCTTTTTAAGCCACTGCAGTTGTCATCTTCTGTAGGTCAGGTATGATACAATGTGCAGAGATGTTTCCTATTTGACTGCCTGGAGTTTGTCACCTGTCTCCAACCCAGCAGGTACATCACTGGATCTCTACATGCTCTTGGCATTACTTTACCTCTCTGGGTTTAAGTTTTCTCTTTGTTTCAAACATCCAAGTATTTCCCGTACTCTCCTACTAGTTGAGACATTTTTTTCTAAACAATTGTTTTCTAAAAATATGTTATAACTGTGTATGTGTATATACATATATATGTATACGTGTGTGTATATATATGTATGCACATAGATATAAAAATCGGTATTTTTTCCTACATGATTTGGTCAATAGGAAACAAAGAGCCAATGTTCCAATTACGAGCTTAAGCCTCATGTGGCATTGTCCATCTCTACTTTTTTTCTTGGACTCCAAAAACTACCATGTGAAGAATCCTGAGCTAGCCTGCTGAAGCACAAACAACAACATGGATCTGAGTAGTGAATTCATGCTAGCCAAGCTGCAGGTGTCTGAGAGAACACAGCCAAGATGAGCAAGCTAAGCCACAGATGACCTGCTGGTTGAGTACAGATACCTGAGTGAGGCATCGTGGGTCTTCAGCAATTTTGTTATTGTATGTTATTATGCGATTTTCTTTGTGTTTATTTTGCTTGGGGTTTGTCAGTCTTCTGAGTATGATGAATTCACATTGTTCATGAAACTTAGAAAATTTCCAGCCAGTATTTCTTCAGCGTTTTTGGCTTCTACCTTTTTCTCCTCTCCTTTTGTACTTTGAATCCCATAGATATTAGCCCACTTAATATCAAGTCACTGAGGCACTACTTTTTTATTCATTTACCTACTTAATTTTGAATAGACTCTTCTCATGTCCACTGACCTTTTATTCTGTAGAGTCTAGTGTGCAGTTAAAACCATCCGGTGATTTTTTTTTCTTTGCATATTTTGACTTTCATCTCCAGAAATTCCATTTGGTTGTTTTTATTATCATACATTTCTTTCTTCATTATGTTTATATTTTTCTTTCAATGCTTTAATTTATGGATGGCATTAATAATAACTATGTTAAAGGCCATGTCTATTAATTCCACCCTCTTTGTCATTTCTAGGTTGTTTATATTAACTAAATTTTTTCTCAGTTTTGAATCGCAGTTTACTACCTCTTAAAATATTTAGAATGTATTTATCGAATATCAAACATAGCACATACCACCTTGCTGAGTGTTTACACATATCTGTGTTTCTTTAAAGAGTATAGAAGTTTGTTTTGGCAGAAAGTTATTTGTAGATAAGATTAATGCTTAAGAGTCTCGTGTTTTCAGTCCCAAAAAAACGTGGATAAAGAACACGAACAGACACTTCTCAAAAGAAGACATACATGTGGCCAAAATGCATATGAAAAAAGCTTAACATCACTATTCATTAGAGAAATGCAAATCAAAACCACAATGAAATACCATCTCACACTGGTCAGAATAGATGTTATTAAGAAGTCAAAAAAGAATGGGTACTGGCAAGGTTGTGGAGAAAAAGGAATGCTATGCACTGTTGGTGGGTGTGCAAATTAATTCAACCATTGTGGAAAATAGTATGGAGATTCCTCAAAGACCTAAAAATAGAACTACCATTCAAACCAGCTATCCCATTACTGGTTATATATCAAAAGGAATATAAATCATTCTGTCATAGAAGCACGTGCATACATATGTTAATTGCAGCAGTATTCACAATAGCAAAGACTTAGACTCAACCTAAAAAACCCATCAATGGTAGACTGCATTTTTAAAATGTGATACATATATACACCATGGAATACTACACAGCCATCAATAAGAATGAGATCATGACTTTTGCAGGAACATGATAGAGCTACAGGCCATTATTTGTAGCAAACTAATGCAGGAGCAGAAAACCAATTGTTCTCACTTGTAGATGGGAGCTAAATGATGAGACCACATGCACACATAGAGGTGAACAACACACACTGGGGCCTATTGGAGGGTGAATGATGGGAGGAGGGAGAGGATCAGAAAAATAACTAATGGATACTAGGCTTGATACCTAGATGATAAAATAATCTGTACGCTAAACCCCCATGACATACAATTTACCTACATAAAAAAACCTGCACGTGTACCCCTGAACTTAAAATAAGTATTTTTTTAAAAGACTTGTTTTTTAAGTACTATAGTCTGAGTAGTCTTTATTCTAGGGAAAATTTATACCCACTAAAACATGACACTTCTATGACCTCTACTGATTGCCTAAGTTTTCAATGAGCTTTCTCTATTTTGATTGGATTAAATTTAAGTATCTCCTAATTCTGTATAAACTTGAGAAACCGATCATCTTATAATTTTCCGACATTTGTTCTTGCCAAGTCTCCTGAAGTTTTACCCTAGGTATGCACAGATTAGTGCTCAACCAAAGATTCAAGAAGACTGGCATGTAGATTTTTAGAGGTCTTAGTATGTATAACTCCCTCATTTCTATTTCTCTGAGTTGTAAACTCTAGCTGGTCCAGCTTCTTTAACTTTACTCTCTGTCTCCTCACTTCAGCAAGAGCCTCATGCTCTGCTTGGACTTTCCCCAACACACACACACACACACACACACACACACTTTCTCTTTTCAAGAAATTGCCTTTAGACAGAAAGTTAAAGAGATAATAGAATTAATTTTGTTTTTCTTTTCGAGAGAAATATTCTTATACCATCTGTTGTCTCAATGTCTGAAAACAATTATTTTGTACATTTCGTGTAATGTTTTATTTGTTCTGGATTAGGAGGTAGGTTCATACCAGTTTCCTTCTGTGCTAGAATTAGACAGCTTCTTGATGCTGGGCTCTTCTGCTAGATAAGCGCTTACCTGAGATTGAGTATACACAAGTGAATCCACGTTCACCTATTTTCCTATATTTACCGTCCTCAAGTAAATATCTGAAAAATCTCAAGTCCTTGGCATGCTAAACACCAAGAGTCAAAGTGATTCCACCATCACTTCCTCTTGCTCAGACCATCATTTCTGTTCAATGACCTGTTTACATCTTTAAGGAGTCATGAAACTCAATATGGTAAGGCATGTCAACAATCAGGCATTACTATAGAATAACAAGACAGGAAGTTGGTTATCATGCTATGGGTTTCCAAAATACTACAATGGCCAAGGAGTTACATTTGAAACCAAGTTCCCCCGGGGGGTTTGCACATTTTCTCTTGGGACTCCAATATTCATTTATTGCATAAACAAACTTACATTAATCACCTCTTTTTAGCCTCACATCTCTCTCACTGTGTGTTGATTTTTACCTCCCAAAATGCCAGAGTTTCACTCATGCTTGGCTCCCATCTCTTCTGTAGTTTCTTACGGCATATTCTCAGTAGCTGTTTGCTCTGCTTGTTTCATTGGTCATTGTATTATTCTCACTTAATATTCTGGTCATTTTAATTTAATATTCTGGTAATCTCTTATTCATTGATGATTTTCAACTTATCATTTTCTCATTGCCTTTATGAGTTAATTTCTTTTGTGTATCTTTACATTGGTGTGTGAGGATAGTGAGGGCAAAAGGCAGATATTTTCACTTAAACATCTTCTGAAGTGTTCTCATTGCATACTAGTTAAATTCTTTTTTTATAATATATTTATCTGCCTTACAGTCTATGTAAGTATAGTGTATGTTATAAATCTGTTAAGTTGTCAATGACTGTTTCATATTTTATGAATATTTCTAATGAACATGTCTGGATTGAAAGTAGGAACACATTTTATTCAGATTTCTAGAAATAAAAATTATGGCCCTGATTTTTTTCACTGTATAACTACACAATTTTTTACCCCTATGGAATGTTGATTCTTTACCTGTAAAGAGAACTTAGACCATATTCTCTTGATTAAATTTTCTCTAAAAAGTCTTTAAATTTTATAAGTATTTGAAAAGTTTGTTTTAAAAACCTATTGATATAGGCATAGGAAATTGTAGGTAGTTTTTACTTTTTCTTTTTCTGTCTGTTTTGGAAGCTTTTATGAAACATTGTGGGGGTTTGAACACATATTTTTTACGTCAAGACTTCATATGCAAGGATTTAAATCTCTGGCTAATTGTGGACTTGTCAGAGTGGAAGCCAGACTGCAGTAAACTGAAGACTGAATAGTTTGATACAGTGGAAGCCATGAATATAGATAAGTCTTTCAAGAAATTTGATTATGAAGAAAATGTAAGAATAAAGAGAAGTAGATGGAAGGGGATGTGGAACTTTTTTTTTAGAACAAAGCATACTCGAGCATGTTGATATGCTAATATTAATTCACCACAAAAATGGAGAGATTGAAGATGCACAAGAAATTATTATAACAGCTAGAACAAAGTCCCTGAGAAGGTTAAAGAAAATAAGGTCTAGTTTACAAATGGAAAGATAAAACTTAGAAGAAAGGAGACATATCTCATTAATTTTAATAGAAATCTAATAGCAAAAAATGATGAAAGGATTAATCATTGACTGACTGACTGATTTCGATAACTGGAAATTGAGGAAATGCAGGCCATAGCTTAATAGCTTTAAAAAACTTGTACTTGCTCTCCTAGTCAACTTGCAGATTGACCAGGAGTTGGCTGGGATTAAGTTAAAAACCATTAGAAATTATTTCAAGCCAAATCTACAGAGCAATATTTGTAAAATGAAACTAAAATACTTTTTAAAGACAAGTTATAACTGTAAGTGCTTATTTTATAAAAACAAAGTTTTATAATTATTGATCATGCTTCTACCCTAGGAAACTAAGAAGTAGTACAAATTTAACCAAAAATAAGTGTAAGGAAGCAAAAATGAATGAAATTAAATTATATAGAAAATGACAATATTACAGAAAAAATTCAGTGAAACATGAGCTTGTTTATAAAGATCTGTAAAATTTATTAAACTCTAAATAAGATTTATTATAAAAAGAAGGCACAATGCCAAGTTATGAATGATACCAATATTAAGAATGAATGAATCAAGTGATGTCACTAAGATTGTGGAGAAGGAAGCCTTGAACTCTCTCCTTCCCCGACAAACATACTGGTTCCACAGCAATTCACAGATATAGTCTTGTTATGAGAAAACAGAAACCAATTTAAAGGCTCTTGTACCCCAGGAGAATGTGAAACCAGACTCACTGTAGCTAGTAGGGAGATTTATGACATCTTCTTCTAGAATCCCTACTCCCTGCATAGCACCATACAATCAGGAAGAGACCTCCTAGTGCCCAGCTTCACCCAGGAGAATGAACATGTCGGTATGTGTGTCTGGTTCCCCATATTTCCTAAGGGGCCTCCCCAGAGGATTGGCTTTTGTCTTGCCAGTCTTGGAGCTCTGATAGGTGTGGCATAGTCTAGTCACTCAGGGGAGGGTAGAGATAACAACTTGAGTTGATAAACACAGTTGATCCTCCCTTCTGCTCAGCACAGAGGGAGATGAGAAATTCCAGTTCTCAGCTTCCCTTTGAGGAGGAAAAAGTTAAACTCTTTGTCTAGCACCTCAAGTTTCTCAAGGACTGTCCAAATAATTAGCAACTGTCTCACCAGTCCTGGAGCTCTGATGGGTCCAGCACAATGTAGCTAGCCAGGGAGAATGTAGATAATGGCTTGAGATGGTAGATAATCTTCATCTTTGCCACTGCTCAGCACCGAGAAAGTGGATTAAAAAATCTCAGCTCTCAGTCTTCTCTTGGGTAGGAAAGAGTTTATCAGCACATAGAGTATGCCAATTTATCTGAGGCTATCCATGAACTAGCATCTATCTCACCAGTCTTGAAGCTCAGATGAGCCACTATAGTCTAGCTTCTCAGGGAAGACTGGAGATAGAGGTTTGGGCTGGTACATGCTATAGCTCCCCTTCTGGCTCAGCAGAGTGGGTGCACAAAAACGATAGCCACATGCTTCTTCCTAGGGAGGGAAACAGATGGTAGAGTCCCCCAGAATCTCTGACAAGACATACTGAGAGGGGTTTCTTCTGTACAAAGCCAGTTCATAAAGACTTGGAGAGGGGCCTGTTTTGGTAATGCACAGAAACTAGTAAAGAAAAAAAAAGAGTCAAGAAAAATGAAAAATTAGGGAGAAATGTTCCAAAGAAAAGAACAAAATGACCTCCAAAAACAGGTCTTAATTAAAGGAAGTTATATTGTTTACTTGAAAGATAATTTAAAAAACTCATAAATTTGTTCACCAAGGTTAAAAGAACAATGCATAAGCAAAGTGTGTAAGATGATATATTAAAAGAGCTGATAGAAAAAGCTGCCAATCAATAATACTATAATAATACTATATTAGGCAAACTGTCCTTCGAAAATGAATGAGAGATGAAGACTTTCCCAATCAAACAAAACCTGAGAAGTTCATCATCTCTGACCCTGCCTTTAAAAATGTTATAAGGAGTTTTTCACTTGAAACAGAAAAATGCTAGATAGCAACATGATAGCACAGAAAAGTATGAAACTCATTGGTAAATATAAATATATAGACAAATACTGAATATTATATTACTGTAATGATGGGAGGTAACTCACTTTTAATTCAAATGTAAACATTAAAAGATAAAAGTTGTTAAAAACTATAAATAAAAATATGGTAAAAGATATACAATATGAATAAATGAAAATAGTGCCAACATTAATATAAAGTATAGAGAGAAAATAAGTTAAAGTTACTGGATATAATTGAACATAAGCTGTTATCTGCTTCATATGAACTATTATAAAATATTTTACTGAAGTGCCAAGGTAACCATTAAAGAAAACCTATAGAAGGTACACACATACACAGACACACACACACACACACACACGCAGAAATCAAAGCATTTCAGATACAAAAAGTCAACACAATACAAAGAGATAGAAAGAGAGAAAAAGAGAAACAAAAGAACTATAAGACTAACATAAAACACCTCACGAAATGGCAATAGTTTTTTTCCTATCAATAGTTACTTTAAAGGTAAATAGAATAAATTCCCAATAAAAAGTCATAGAGTGGCTGAATGGATTAAAAAAAGACTCAACTGTGTGCTGCCTATAAGAAAAATTACTTTAGCCTTAAGGACATAAGTATG
Organism: Colobus angolensis palliatus; assembly: GCF_000951035.1. NCBI lineage: Eukaryota > Metazoa > Chordata > Mammalia > Primates > Cercopithecidae > Colobus > Colobus angolensis. The sequence continues at coordinate 2,605,473 of NW_012118599.1, forward strand.
CTAAAAGGGAATGGGTGAGAAAAGACATTTTATTTAAATTGTAACCAAAATAGAGGTAGGGTGGCTATACTTAAATCAAATAAAATAGACTTTGTGCCAAAAACTGTCATAAGAGATAAGAAAGGATGTTTTACAATGATAAAAAGGTCAATCCACCAGGAAGTTCTATAAATTATAAATAGATATGTATCAGACAGCAGAGCATCTAAATATGTAAAGCGAATGCTGACAAAACTGAAGAGAGAAATAGAAAGCAACACAATAATAGTAGGAAATTTCAATATCCCACTTTTAATAATTGACAGAACATCAAGACAAAAAATGAATAAGGAAAAAGAGGGTGTAAATAAAACTATAGACCTATGAAACTAACAAACATATACAGAATTTTGAAAAATAAAAAATTCACAAACATATGGAAATTCATAATGCTCTTGAAGGACCAATGAGTCAAAGAAGAAATTAAAAAGAGAAATCAGAAAATATCTTGAGATAAACAAAAATTAAAATACAACAACCAAAACTTATGGGATGCAGCAATAGTTGTACTAAGAGGGAAATTTATAGTAGTATACGCCTATAATAAAAAAATAAGAAAGATCTCAAATATACAACCAAATTCTAAATCTTATAGAACTAGAAGAAAAAAGCAAACTAAGCTCAGTTAGCAGAAGGAAGGAAATATAAAGATTAAAGCAGAAATTAATATTTCAGTCAAGCTAGTTGAATAAGCTCTAGAGATCTGCTCTAAAACATTGTACCTACAGTTAACAATAATGTATTATACACTTAAAAATTTATTGAGAAAGTAGATTTCATGCTATATGTTCATATCACAGTAAAAAAATAAATGAAGCAAAGCAACTTGGATATAGAAACTAAAAATATTAAAATAATAAAAGGAAATGTCACTAACAACTTTGAACCAATAAAATTGATACAATAATTTAGTTGAAATAAATAAATCCTTTCAAAGACACAAATTTCCAAAACTGACATAAAAAGAAATAGAACATCTGAATTACCCTATATCATTGAAGAAACTGAATTATAATCTAGCTTCTTCTCAAAAAGAAAATGAGGCCCAGATGGTCTCACTATTAATTTTATCAAAAATCTCAGAAAGTTACAACTAACAAACTCTTAGAAAATAGAGAAGGAAGGACTACTTCTCAATTTATTTTGTGAGTACAGTATTACTCTGATATTAAAACACACAAAATCACTACAAGATATCACAGATCTTACTAATACTCCTTATTGTTACTACGCCCTTTTTTCCTAATAAAGGAAACTATGGCTTAGAGTAATTTGCCCAAGGTCACACAGCAGGTCACTGGCAAATTTGGGGCTAAAACTCAAACAGTCCATGTTATTAATTCAACTCTTCAGCCACTAAGCAGCTGCCCATATTCTACTAGGTATGATTTCTAATTCCTATCAGATTCTAAATTTGATACCCTATAAAATTACCATTTCTAAAACTATCTAGCATCTTGATGCACTTCACAGGATAATTGTTTTGATTGGGTATATAAGTGATAGGAATTCCTTAAAAAGTCAGAAATTTTACCATAAACATATATTTTATTGCAGCTATAAATACTAGCATCTCTTATTTTGGTTATAAGTCTTTAAAGAAATTAAAGGATTACAACATTTTTAAGAGTAAAACTTTGTCTCTTTCTCCAAACTCTTAACCAATACTTGGCAAGAATAATAGAAACTAGAGTTGGAGAAAAATTTCAAGAGCAATTAGCTCATCTATTCCATTCAATAATTCCTTCAGGCAATCTGGCTAGGACATTTACAGTGGTAGTTTTTTTTATTACTATTGATTCTGAAATTTTAATGAGTCAAAACTTCAATCAAAAAGTAAAGATTATCTGAAGTGTGACACTTATCCCATGTCCTCAATCTAGCAACATGAATCTTAGCACATCACCTACACACATTAATAATGAGGATGTGAAAAAAAAAACTTATCTTTGTAAAATAATTGCAATTCATAATGTGTTTCTATGCATATTATGTTATTTGACACCTTGCTTTGTGAGCTAGGTATCTGTTTCCTTCAAGAAAAAAAGCAGAGACTTGACCAAGATCATATTAGAAGTAGAAGTCTCTTGCACCACAGTCATCAGGGAGCTACTGCTGAGGGAAATGACATATAAGCTGAGTCTTGCAAGATAATCAGATTTTACTAGTAAAAGAAAGTGAATTGGGGGAATAGTATTTTTAAAAGATGATCTTAAGTACTTGGGAGAACATAGGCATTTTTGAAGAATGATCAGTATAATATTGCCTGGACAGGTCTTAAGGAGGTAATAAATGTACCTGACATATGTGATGATAAAATTGTTGTTAGTCTTCTGGGTGTGTTCACATGTAATGATTTATTAAAATGTATGATTCATCTTAAAAAATAATGATTTTGTGGTAAGTTTTACTAATTTAAACATCCCGACCCAAATTTTGCTAGCAGGGAAATTAAAAATGTGTTTGAAAAATGCAATTATAATTTTAATTATAAAGTTTTACTAAAATACAATATGGATCAGTATTGATGCTTTATGAATATGTAATCCGATGTGTCATATCACTGTCTTTCTACTAGTCACATTTCTAACAGAAAGTATTTAAAACTGTGAAAGCTTTCAATTTCCTTATAAATGTGATCAAAGGAGAAGTATTTCAATAAAAGCAGAAATTTTATCAGTAACAAATTAAGACGAATCACGACACATTGGGTCTTCCAGCAACATAAATCAAATATTTATCTTGATTATTGAGAATCAACTGTTGTAGCCTATTTGTATAGGGGAATAAATATTAATATACACTTTGACATTAAAGGAAATTTAAAAAGTATCAGGCACAATTTCTAGTCCTAATGTGGAACATGGGCTAGTTTAGTACTGAAATCTCTCCACAATTCTCTTAGTACCTCCTAATGCTGAAGGGTGTCTCTCCCCACCCAGCGCTGGGATGCAGCACTGGTCCCATGCAGACCTGCCCTGGCTCCAGGTCCCTCCTTTTTTTTCTTTTTTTAAATCAGATTTATGAATCTAGGGCCCTATCTCAAGACTCGACATTCCCCCTTTCCTACACTTTCTCTTTTTCCCTACTAGGAGAAAATGGTTAATGAGAATTGTTATACAGCCTTCACTCTCCTAAGTTATTCACTCCATCTCAAAAAAAAATCAGATCCTGACTAACATGGTGAAACCCCTGTCTCTTCTAAAATTACAAAAAAATTAGCCGGGCGTGGTGGCAGGCGCCTGTAGTCCCAGCTACTCAGGAGGCTGAGGCAGGAGAATGGCGTGAAACCGGGAGGCGGAGCTTGCAGTGCGCCAAGATCACGCCACTGCACTCCAGCCTGGGCGACAGAGCAAGAGTCCGTCTCAAAAAAAAAAAAAAAAAAATCAGAAAATTGAATAAAATAAATTCCTTTGCCCATGAGTTCAACTTTTTTTGCAATGGACGCCTTTGGTATTCTAGTGAAGACCATGGACCTCTTCTCAGGATGAGGTTTTCAAACGTACATAATATAATTCTGAGTATGATGAGGAAGCTAGTTATATTGAAATTTTATTATTGAAATAAAAGTATAATATAATTATATATGTATTTCTTCATTAACATATTAAGTGGCATATCTAGTGAGAGATCTAATAAGGCCATATTTTCAAAGTAGTGATGAACATGAATGATATTTTTAAGCACTGCAATAACTTTAATGAGCTATCAGGATACCCACATTTCTTTGGGTGACAAAGTCACAAACATTGCTTAATTTTAAACAAGTTTGTTGTTTATATTCAAAATTAATGAAGTGGCTAAATTTGAGGTAGATGTTAGTGAAAATGAGGATGCAGTTTTTTTCCCTTATCTAAGTTCCTGGACTCCATTAATTATCTCTATGCACCCAGGTAAGAGCCCTTGTTAGCATGTTTGCGTGACGTAAAAATTAGAAATTTATATATCACAACTTCTGGGAATCAGCAAAATGTCCTTTTAAAAACAGGAATTTTATAATCTGCCTTTAATCCAGGATATAAAAGTTACCTTGTCTCAAACTCTGAAAAAGTTGCTTAAATTTTCAGCCCACCTTCCTGTGAAGTACAAACAATCATAACTATCTTGCAAGACTATAAAGAGCTTGTCACCTTGTCACCTAGTGACAGCTTCTCCTGGTGAAGCTGATGCCTGGGACTAGGAGTCCACCAGGACTTCTAGAATCTCCTTGTACTGCCTGATGTAGACCACAACTACATTTAGAACTGTCTAAGCTATGGTCTAAAGAACCTTACTTACTTTTGTGCTCCCCTGATATAGTACCTTATTTATATTTCTCCCCTGGCACTTACCACCTGTAACTTGCATATGTCCTTTGAAGTCAGCTTGTCCTTTACAATGTAAAGAAAGTTGATATGTTTGTCATTTCACATTCAGTGTGTAGTCTGAAAACCCCATCACAGAAACTCCTGTGTGTTTACCTAGGGTTTAATCTCTCATGGCTACTTCTGCCCAGTCTCTGTTTTAGATGAAGTTTTAGCTTCATATGCATCCCATCCCCTTTCCTTCCTTTCAGTGCTGACTTCAGTGAGGAATTTGCTCACTTTTTTGTGATCCTGTTCTTTCGTCTACCCTTCTCAAAAAGGGATACCAACTGCACGCAGAGCATTTTATAGGTACATTGGCTGATGCTTTAGGGCAATAAAGGAGTTCCATAGCTATGTGTTGCATAACCCCCTCTTCTTATCAATCTTCTCCTCATATCTCTGTTTTTCCATGCCTTAACACCCTTGGGCTCTGCTAGAAAACTCAATTCCTTTCCATGTTAGAGGTGAGGAATTTAATTCTTCATCAACTAATGAGTGCAGGCAGGGTTCACTTTTGTAGAGACAAAGACTCATTAATGGCTTCTCTAGCAAAGGACCCACTTTTTCCTTTATCAGCAAAGAATAACTGGCAGATACATTTCTTTATCCCTTTCTTCATCAGCTTCTGCCTAAGAAAAAAGAGCATCAGGTACATGTGGTTTTCTACTGTCATAAATCCTGCTACTGATCTCAGAAGGCAGAAAGCAGTAGGGTGAGTTTTGATTTTCAATGAAGTGTTCCTCTATTGTGCTTGCATGACAGTTGCTTGGTGGATGATCTCTGTCAATACAGCCCTAGCTCCTTGAGGACAGTCAGGGACTTTGCAACACATAAGTTCCTCTCTGCATAGAAAGGTACTTTGCACATGATATTTCTTGAGAGGAAAACGAAGGAATGGGCGAATGGATAAATAATGAGGGAAGATTTTGTAGTATTGCATGTTCTGTGCGTATATGTTTGATACATGTGGTCTGTGTCAGTGCTAGTTTGTGAGATGGTCAAGGTCCAAGTGAATCACAGGCCAGTAATGTGGTCTGGATGAGCTCTTCAGTGTAAACACCTCCTAAGTTAATATACCTAAATGGTAAACACGTATAGAGAACTATTAGGAGAAATAACAAAGATGCATAATCATACCAAGCTCTCGTAATACAAAAGATCTAGAGTTTCCTAGCATATCAAAGTGATTAGGCACGTGGGATTTAAAACAAAGGAAACCCAGGTGCAAATCCTGACCTGTCACATACAAGTCATGTCAAATGTGTTAAATCACTTTGCCCCATGTTTCTCATCAGTAAAATAGTTATCACTAAGGAAGAGGTGTTGTGAGAATTAATAGAGATGTATCAAGTCCCTTACCTTACTTAACATAGTGCTGGCTACATTCCCAAAACATATAATAATAACCTTCTTATAATATTTGCCATGGCAATTGTTATTAAATCTGAATAATAACAACTAAGTTACTTGAAGATAAGAAATGTGCTGGCACTAATCTAAGATTTTCTTCAGCTTCAACTTGGAGAACTTGTTAAGTCTCCTGATAATCTTTGAAGTCAAATGAAATTTTGCAACTGACTCTCATCCCAGTTCTTCTCAGTTGTGTTCAGGAGGTACAAACTAAGCCATCTGAAACATCTGTATTTCAATGACATCGAAAGAAAAAAAGTCCATCATGTCATTAGCAAAAAAAAAAAAAAAAAAAGTGATTAATCCTAATGTAATCCAATCCATGGCACATGTATACAGATTTTATTCTAAATTGTGAAAAGGAGCTGATTGTACAGTTCAGTATAATTTTTTTATGCCAACTTTGGGAAAATGCATAAATCATTTCAATAAATCACATCTGAAAATTATATCAGAAAAATATTGAAACTTTTTCAAGACTGTTAAATGAAAAATTATTGAATTCATTGAGTGGACTGTGCTTTGATAAGGTACTGGCCAAAACTGTGATATGACTTTCGACACTGCTGTGCAAATTTTAACTGGGACTCAGCCATCTTTTCTGTCTCAGAGTTAGTGAATGCCAAACCCATAGTGATGAGTATTTGTGGTCCTGATTGAGATTTCTTTGGTCTACAGGGTGCTAACTGTAGAACTTTGTTCTTTTGTGCTGAAGGCCATATCAACAACTGTGTGGACCTTTTAGCTCCATATAAATCCTGAACCCTGTGATAAATAGAATTTCATCAAAGGGCAAACAGGAGCCCATGCTGTTCTCTCTCCTCATGTTTACGGGTAATCAATGTCCATTTAGTTGCATTTTCTAATGCATGGTGTCCACCTAGTTGCGTAAAATGAAGAATATTTTGTATGTATATTAGTAACATTTATTGAACTGTTTCTGGTTTCTGAAAGTTGGAAAGGCAATCTTTAAACATAGAAACTGAAAAAATTTGTAATTGTCAATAAATAAAATCTTTTTCATATCAGGAACACATAAAAAGCCTATATGCCTAAGTAAATACAATTTAAGTGTGTCAAGTCCCCAGGAAATCTGTGTATCATAGTTGAAGTGTAGAATATATCAAACATAGGAAATAAACTACATTGGATGGTAAATGAAAAGCTCTGCAGGCAGCCAGCAACTGCTCCTTGTTCACAGTATATCTGAAGGGAGAGACATCTACATTATTTCCCTTACAGAAACAAGGTTGAAACATTTTTTTCTAGTCCAATAAGCATCCATACATCCAATAAATACCTGTTTGAAGAGAAAAAGGAGAGAGATCCAGAACAGGATTTGAGAGATGGACGATAGAGAATGTGGAAAGAAATTTGCCTATCCCCTAAAATAGAAGATATTGGTTATTAGTCAAAACACAAGAACAGATAATAACATTAAAAAATGAGAAGTAATGTGAGTTTACCTATCTGTTCACATGCTCTTCTATTAAATATTCACCTTAGTGTGCACAAACAGGAAATGGCAAGCGGGAACAGATGACACTGTGTATGGCCTGAACATTAACATGGGTAATCTTAGTAACCAACAGAGTTACATTTGATAATATGTAACGTATTTATGAAGAAATACATAATGATACCATGGTATATCACTAAATAGAAATATTTTTATAAGAACAACCCATGTTAATTTCACCTGTGCCATGAATATTTTCTAAAATCAAATCTGCATTGGTTGTTGAAAGAGTTCCTATCCACCCATCCCTACATGGCCTAACAATAATGTATTTAAATATCAAAATGAGGTCCTTAGGGGCTAAGGAGTGATGAAAATTAATGCATTTTGAGGATCAACTCAGAGTTTTTTGAAAAAGGCTCAATTTCAAATATTTAATCTGTAGTCTCCTTAGGTATGTCTATTTGACTTGGCAAAATGTAGTAGAATGCAGCATAGACACAGAAATCAGGTGGATTAGGTAGAGGTGAAAAGGGTCAAATAATTTATTGATTGTTCTTTTATTTTTTCTTTCTGCTACATTCTTCATTTGCGGGTCCTCCTCCATTCCATTTCTCAATCTGTAGGACTCCAACCTTTTTAATCAATGCCTAGTTTGTATGTCTTCTCCATAGTGAGACTGTCCTTGATGGACCTCATTCCGCCCTAAATGATAATCATTTTTTTACTTTGTGGAGCCAAATAATTTTGTTCTGAACACTTATTTGAGTTATTATTTTCCCATCTTCACTTTCACGAAGTCTTTGTAAACCCAATATTTAGAGTTCTCGCTGAATCAATGTTTACTGAATAGGCTGGATAAAAATCAGTGGAAGGACTTATAGCTGAGCAGCAGAAAATTTGAGCTATTCCCCATCACCATATTTATTTTCCATTCCACTCTCACTCAGCTCCCTTTTCTTCACTCTTATTCCTTTCTTCTTTTTTCATCCTTACCACCTGTCATTTTTTTCTCTGTTTTATTCTGCTTTTTATTGGAGTTTTTCATTTTTTATGATATCTTAGAAATAAGTTTCAAATTTAGTATTAATATAACTTAGCCTTCAATATTTGGCTATTATAACAGAGTTTTCTCTTTCTTCTTTAATTTTTAAGGAATATAGAAAATGAATGTTTAATATTTTTTCTCTATTCTCACTTTTCCTGATCAACCTCATAATCCCAAGACTTACAGTAATGTGTAACTCAAGTTATTTTAGTTTTACGTTAAGTGTAGCTAATTTTTTATTCATAAGTGGCCATCAGAATCTATGTATATATATATATATATATTTTTTGAGACAGTCTCTCACTCACTCTGTTACCCAGGCTGGAGTGCAGCATGATCTTGGCCCACTGCAATCCCCTCCACCTCCCAGGTTCAAGTGATTCTCCTGCTCAGCCTCCCGAGTAGCTTGAACCATAGGTGCATGCCACCACGCCTGGTTAATTTTTGTGTTTTTAGTAGAGATGGTGTTTCACCGTGTTGTCCAGGCTGGTCTCGAACTGCTGAACTCAAGTCATCTGCTCACCTCAGCTTCTCAAAATGCTGGTTTTACAGGCATGAGCCACCACACCAATTCGAATCTACATATACTCTCAGTTAATCCTGAGTAATTATCATTCCTTGTGGATGAATTGTATCCCTAAACATAAATTACCTTGAGCCATGTGTATAAGTCTGAAGATTTTAGTCCTTATGGAAGAAGAATAAATAAGTAAATTGAAGATTGTTGATTTGCATTTTTATATCAGCTCAAGATTTCAAAATTGAAATCAAATAAAAGCACTCAAAAAACTCTAGGTTTTTTTTTTCTCATAGACTAAATGATTTGGCTCTACTCAGTTCTTACATTCAGATACATTTCAAAATAATTTTTACTTTTTTCCATTGGAAATAGATTATATTCTCCTTCTTTATAACAATTATTTACATTTCAAAAGGCAATATGGGGTATTGACCTATAGTTTTCTTTTTGAACCATCAATTTGCTTGTTTATGAGAAAGAGACTTTTGTTTTATGGAGGACACATTGCTCAGACACAAGCATAAGTCATATTTCTTTTCAACGCCAAATATTTTGAAAGCCACTTTTTATCACAATGTTCCAATATGATAGAAAAATGAATTATTTTCCTTATTTTATAGAAGAGCACACTAACTGCCAGAGAATAAAGTGACCCCACCAAAATCATGTAGTAGGGAATATGATACGGAACTTTATAATTCCTAAACAAACATTTTATGATATCTCATTTCTTTTTAGCCCTTAAAAGCAATGTTAAACATATATCACTATAATACTTTGCTTTTTCCCTTCTAACATAGTTCCCTTTTATCCTTACCTGTGATAAAATAAGCATTAAAAATATTACACCAGTCCAATAGAAGAGGAAAGAAAAAAACACAATATATTTCTTCTTGGTAGAGTAGAGGTAAGTTTCTTCTAGTAGGATACATTGAAAAAACATGAGTCACCTTGATATCCTTGCTAATGTTCAATCCAATTAATCTCAACATATGCACATACAGAGTAATGGAGAAGGTAAAAATTAATTCCAATACAGTTACATCTGCAACTATCTTTTAGAATGCCTTACTTTTTTGGATTGTTCAGGGTCCTTAGTTTTTGGACCCTTAGCTAGTTTAAGTAGAAAAGAATTGATTAAGCCATACTGGATGCTCACAGAATCATTGAGCTTCAAACTCCATTGCCAGGAGCACTTCTTACCACAGAACTGGGCTGAGGAGGATTCTCCTGACACTAATGGCACCAGAACAACTTTGATTCTGCCACAGTTGAGATTTGTAATTCAAGAAGCTGTCACATTATCTACTACCAGCCCCAGAAATACCATGCTGAACTGATTTGATTAGGAATGTGTCACTGCTGTCAACCATGCAAACAGGAGTCTCTGATTCTACTCAGACCAGCAAAGTACATTTTCCATGTTGAGCCTGTTTCTTCATATAGCTGAATTACAAATCAAACTTCAAGGAAGTTGCATCTCATTGAAGGAACCTAAAGCATTTGTCTGGGAAGGGAAATTGGGGAATACAGTTTTATTAATTTTACCTTTATTGAATGAATGCAGCATTCAATCCGGTATGTTTACATATAGAGACCTCTTAAAACGTGAAGTGAATTTTCCAAAGATTTTGGACTTCTCTGAATGATAGATGATTACTACACCTTTGCGAAAATATCACTCTTATTTGTAAAAATCTATAGAGCAAGTCAGGAGAAAAAAATAAATCCTAACCATCCTCTAAGTTTTTTGCATGGAGATGTCCCATAGCTTATTGATTTTTAGGCAGTTTCCTGTAAAGAAGTTCTCAGGCAAGCTTTATTTTTTAACTGTAAAGTTAAAAGTGTTCATATATCTTAGTTATAGTTGTTTAGAAAGGTAATCAAAGTAGACTTCTGAGATTATGTTCTTCAAAGAGTTAAAGTGTCATTGGAATTAGTTGAAATACATCTGTTTGACAGTGACATGATTAATGAAGCCTGCTGCTCTCTGTGCTTTCAGAGTTGAACTTTCATTAGACTTAAGGTACGATTATAAACATTATTTGTTTTCTTTTAATGTAGGCTTTCTAGCTTTTGGGGTTTTTGTGGTACAACTTTTTCAAAGGATGTTATTGCCAGGTGGCTTCAATCGCTTCAAGTTTTAGGAGATATTCTTCATCAATAAAAACATACTCTTTTGCCTTGGCTAATCAGTCTAACCTGTAATCTATTCTCTTTTCTACATATTTTGTTTGAGTTACATAAAGTTAAATAACCAGGCAGAGGATGTTATCATCCAGATGTTATCAACCATAGGATCACACTAGCAAAACTACTAGCAAAACTTTGTTTCACTAAAATCACAAAACTAGATACTAGCAAAATATTGAGCAACAGAGTACACTTCCCAGCTTGCCCATTTGTACAATTTAGTCTAGTTTTGCCTTTATAATTAGATGAATAACCTTGAACAAGTCATTTAACCTTTATATGTTGTAATTTTCCACAGTGGTAAAAGGTAACATTAATAATACATGATTCTTGCTTCCCAAGAATGTTAGTAATATATAATTAGTAGCATCTGTACCTGTTCTGTGTTTCTTGCAAGAAATGTTATGGAATAAATATTAAACTGTGGTCATTTTTGAGTTGGAGAAGGTCTACCGTGTTTTGATCAATCCTGCACACTTTCCCCCTTTATTACGTAACAACACTGCCTGACTTTGAGAATAGTTTCTACTCTTGCTTTACCCATGTGATTCAGAAGGGGTTTCTAAACACAGCATGTCATTCTCCTGTCCAGAGTTGTGAACATATGCTTTGGGCCAACACTGCTACCATTTTGTACTTTTCTGCATCTAGTCATTCACTAGAAAGTTTGAACATGATCGAAGCCCCACCAATAAGAATCCCACTCTGAGACTGCTGCATGCTGAAAGAAGAGACACTCATTCTTTTCTCTAGGTCAATGTTTCTCAAATTTTAGAATCCTTCAGAATCACCTGGAATGTATGTTAAGACACAGACTTGGGTGAGGTGCCCCAGATCCAGAGTTTCAGAGCAGGTCTGATGTGATCCTGGGATTTACGTTTCTAATAAGTTTATAGGTTGCTGTTGCCGCTAGTCCAAGGACCACACTTTGAGAATTATTCCTCTGTGATCACTAAGTTAGAAGGCTGAAAGCCTGAAGCCACGAGTGACTAATTCCCCTGCAATATGTATAAAGCCTGCTTATTATTATTTTCATCATCATCATTATTATTTGTTGTCTGTAATGAGGCCAAAGCTCAAAGAGCTGCAGAGAAAGACAGCAATAAAGAGGTGAGTGAGAGAGGGTATGACAATGTCAGCACTTAGGTTCTGCATCCAATTGACCCAGGCACAGGCCTGGCTCCACCTCTATTTTTCCCAGGTATATGAATCAATAACTGTCCTAGCTAGCTTACCCTAATTTGAGATAGCTTTCTGTTTTTTGAGAGCAAGAAAATTTACTTTTACCCAGTTTTCAAAAAATAAAGGAAAATTTAATTTAATAACAGTATCATTAAATGATACAAATTTCATTCAAGAAAGGTCCCAGAAAAATGCATCCCATTTGGCCTGTTTGATTCTTCAGGAAGATGATGTTCAGGCATATCTATCTATCTATGTATCTATATCTATCTATCTATCTAAAATATTATTTAATATAAATATAAAATACTATTTCATATATAAAACTATATATTATGACAGTATTTTATATTTATATAAAACAATATTATATATATACAATATTTTGTACCAAAGTCTTTTGTCATTTTTCAAATAGGTTCATCATTTTTATATGTTACACTCTAGAATATATGAGATAGTACAGAGTATCAGTTCACTGATGATTGGTTTCTTAAGAAATAGATACACATAATTATTTTGAATTACCATTAAAGATGGTATTTAATTGCAGCACAGCTTTTTCTATGCACATCTCTTTCAATTGGGTTTTGAAATAGCTCATCAAGGAGTTCAAATTATAATAATATAGGGGCAGCATAATATCTCACTTACTTATAAACATACTTCCAGCACTCTTGCTTGGGCAATACCCATACTGGGGAGAAACTGTCATTTCTGTGTTTGTACTATTTATTTTACTAACTATTGAGTGACTTCAACAACAGAAGCTATTCACAGGTTTAAATTTGTTTCCAGAAAACGAAGTAGGAAGACATAGAGTAATGCTGAGAAGGTGCAGGAGAAGAATTCTGATGATCCTGCTAGGTAATTAACACAATAAGTAATGCCTTCTTTGCATGAGCTCTCAATTCCCCCATAGAGCCAAAATCAAAGTCTTTTCATCTTTTATTTCACTCCCATTTCTAAGGATCTTTTCTTTACACTTCACTGAAAAGTCCTTCATTTCTCATTAATGCTTTAAGTACAAAGCTAGTTCTGGTGATGATATAATCTTTCCCAAGTCTAAATTAGGTTTCATACAGAGCATTACAAAGTCAAAAGGCAGAGCTCATGCTGCTCTGCTATTTTACTTAGTGTTTATATGAACGAAGAAGCATGTCGTTTCAGAAGTTTGATTTTTTTTTCTTTTCTTTTTTTAAAATCAACCTTTTATAGTTGATTTAGCACTTTTTAGACCAAAAATAGCAGAAGTGGTCAGTTTTGATAATTTATGTCATTAGATGTTTTTTTCTTGCACAAATTTCAAAAGAATACATAGTTTCATCAACATGAAATATTTATAATATTTATATATGTAGCCAAGGAATGGGCCATCTCAATTTTAGTAAGAATTGTCTGTGTATTTATTTGCATCATATTAGGCTTAAATTCCTGGTGTATTAAAACCCAATGTTTTTGTTTCCTTGGTATTTTTATTAATTATAATTATTTCATTCTACAGATATTATTGATATTAAACTTGGCCAAACACTGGAAGCTCACCACAACCTTGCAGCAGCTCATTTACCTTGTCTGTGATTAAAAATACTGGTTATTTATCAGCAGGCATATATTAAATATCTGTTGAGAACAATCACTCAATTAAGCATTACTGAGGATGCAAGTATCCTTTCTCCAGAAGATTTCAAACAATGCTAATATACACACACACATGTATTTGTGTGTGTATGTGTGTATAGATATACACATGTCCATATCTACATACACATATGCACACAAATACATACATATAATGTATGTTTTCGTATTTTTATAATATGACTTAATTTCTATTTTAATTGTCCATTCAGTATTATAAGCAAAAAAATATGATCTTAGATAATTCTTGGTTAAACATTGCCATTTCTATTTCAAAATGAGTTAACTGAAGTTTTATTTCTTCCTTGATTGCATTCTAGGAGGCAGCTAATTCCTTGGACTTATTTAGCATTCACTGGATCCTAGCAGGGCAGAGGGAGCTCATTATCTATACCCACTCATACTGACATCTGCGAACATGATGCTACTTCTCCTGTCTGGTTTAGGGCAGAACCATCCTTAATCCATTGCAATTGTCAATCTCTAGTCTATTTTACTTTGTCAAATTCATTCAAGCTTAGAGGCCACTCTTACCGTTTATTTGTCTGTGTTTGGTAAATAGCAGCCTTTCAACCTCTTATGTCACTTTAGGACTGTGGAAAACTTGAAATCATATCGACTTAGCATGCCCAAATGTGATTTCTTAGTTTAATACTTACTACCTGCTTTTCCTCATTCTTCTCCATCTCCATAAATGACAGCATCATCAGCCTATTTCATCAAGGACAAACCTAAAATCTTTCTTAATTATGTCCCCGTTCTTCCTAGTTTCTTTATCACTCCTTCCTTAGTTACTGCCCTGATCTGAGTCCATTACCTCTTATTTAGACTAATGAAATAGCTTGCGTACTGGTTTTTGCCTTCTCTTTAGTCCCCTAGAACCTATTTTCCACATAGCAGTCACTAAGATAATAGCTGTTCAATGGCTTCTCATTGCCTGAGAATAAAAGCCAAGTTCCTCACCATGGCCTTTATGGTTGGCATGGACCTGTCCTCTGCCACTTCTCTAAACTTACCTTAGTCCTTTCCTCCTCCCACTCCATGACACCCTACGTCACCCCACTGTGCTCCTTAGTAGTCTCTCATTTCTTTTAGGATAAAGGCAAAACTCCTTAACACAGTCGATACAGCCCTCTACAATCGGTCCATTGCCCACATTTCTAGCCCCCTCCCTGCCACTCTCTCTCACTCACTTATGAATGAATCTGTATTTGATTTCTTTCAGATAACTCCTCCAGCCAGACCTCCCAAAAACGCTATTACTTGTTCACTATGCCTTGCTTTCTCTGGCCTACTCCTACTTTCCTTTCAGGTATCAATCTAAGCATTCTTCCTGAAAGGGCCTTCACCAACCCTCTGAACCACACCAATTCCTCCTGCTACAGCTACATGTAGTCCTGTGAACTTCTTCCATCATAATATCCCTAAAATTTATTATAATTATTTGTTTAATATCTATTTTCTCATGCCAGACCAAAAGCTACGTGTGAGTACGGCTGAATTCTGACTTTTCATCCAAAATATCCCCAGTACCTAGCAGAAAATGTAACACAGAACAGGCCCTTGATAAATTCCAACTTCAGTAAAATTCCAGATGTACACATGAAAAAGATTTCTACCTCCAAAGTTCCAAAAAAGACTGTGTGTGAGCATGGGCACAGAGATGTGTGCACATGTGTGCACATGCATATGTGTGTTCTCACCATAAAAGATACTGAGTTATTAAAACCATTGGCAGCGAATTAAAGCTCAGTCCTTCTTGCTCACTGCAACAAGCCTGAGAATCCTGGAAGACAGGCATTCCCATTGCCATCTCCTAAAATAAGATCATAAATAATTACTTCCAGATTTTGTCTGGCAATTGGGAACCGTCATTCTCTACCTCACCTCCCTGCCACTGGCATTCCTTAGTGAATTACTTAAAAACCAGAGGAAAGTAGATCTCTCTCTCTTTAGAGACCTCTATGGACACAGTATTCATGGGTCCTAGATCTTCCAGAGCAGTCGTAATGTCAACTAGAACAACTTCCTATCTCCCTAAGTACATTTGTACATATCCAACCAGGCATCTTGATGGTTGGTTCAGAAAATGTGGACGCTGGCCTCACACAGGATGACTTGGAGGACAAGCTGCTTGCTCTTAAGCCACCTGCAGGATGTGATTGTAGGGAGTGAGAGAACAGATTCTAAGACTTATTTGAAACATCTTGTTCTCTTTCTTCTGCCTTCACTGCATTTACCATCATGCTAGGATGAGGAGAAAAGTCCAAGGTTAGTAAAGGAGCTATGTACTCCTTTACTGTTTAAATTATACTGTATTCAGCTGCATGAATGCCTCCTAAATTAAGCGAGAGACTGTATGAACAGCTCTGAACATACCGGTCAGTATACAGCAAAAGTTCAGTAAATGCTAGTATGATTAATATAATAATTTAACTGCATATGAATAAATAAAGGCATAGAGGTTTAGCAACTTCCATAAGGTTTCAAAGCTACTGTACCTGGTAATTTAATATCCATAAAGAAGATTGTAGCCCAGTTTTATGTGTTTCACAAGTGTCTTTCCCCACTGCGTTAAAGTAGGAAAAATGTTTTTTACTTCAACTATGTCATCATCTTAAGCATTAATCATTTTAAGCATATAATCTTTTTAAGCATTGTTTCTATGTATGTCAACATATAAAATATTCTATCAAATAATAAAAATGAGGTCTTGTCTACCTGTGGAACTATTTCAAATCTAAACTAATATTTATATCCTAAGAAAGATACCTCATGCCATATTAAATCATAAACCAAAAGCATAAATTAGACTGAGTTGGTTAAATGCTAAAAAGATTGTAAATGGCAATTACCCACATTATTACAATGATATGAATAAACCTTACATTTTAGGCAAATATCTCTTCACTAGTAACATACTTGTAAATTAACATACCAAAATACTAAAAATCCTTAAAGAGAAATATAACACGCTACATAATTTGAAACAGAATTTTAAATGGGAAAGTCATTTACATCTTGGGTAACATTTTGCTACTCTATTTCCTTTGTCTCTGTGGGAACCTGGTTTGCTAAGAAAAAAAATCCGTATCTTGAAGTTCTTGAAAAAAAGAATGTTTTTACCTAAAATTAATGAACTACCACTTAGCAGTCTGGACACAGTGAGTGACACGTCATTTAAAACACCGCTTGTATGAGTAAACTAGCCCCCGAAAGTAGCCTATTGTGAATTTTCCAGTTTCAAATAGATATCAGAGTCCTAAACAAATAAAATATGCTTCTTGCAACACAAAGTACATCAGTGTAGTTAGGTAATCAAATCACATAGTTTGCATTTACACTATTAAATTATTTCTACATTGTATTTGGAAACTTACTGAGCAGAGATGATCTGAGAGAGTACATGAGAAATCAAATATAACTAGAACTGGCACAACTTTTCTCCAGGCTTAGCTATTCAGAAAATATGCTTTCTTTTATTAAAAATTGAGTAATGACAATTATAAAGAGCTACAGGAAGCAATTATTATACTGAGGAGATCATTTAGAGAGCAACCTACACAAATGTCTAGACTAGAAAATAGGAAAAGCTAAGGATTAATGAGGCAAGAGTCCAACATATGAAGCTTGAAAAAATTATCAGAATAGATTCTAAGGAATTTGAAAGATAATGACAGTTTAATAAGTCATTAATTAAACTGAAAACAAAGATACAATAGAGAGTATCAATAAAACTAAAACCTATTTCATTGAAAAGAAAAATGAATGGACAAATCTCCGATGAGCTTGTAGAGAAATTAAGAAAAAGAAGGAGAATTCCCAAATTAAAGAATAAATAACATTAGAAGTAAGGGCGAGAAACAAATTTAGATCCAGCAAGATTAAAACAATATTAATAATACTATGATATAATTATGTACAATACATGATCTTAATATATTCTAATAATATGATAACTTAATGAAACGGGCAAATTTATATATCTAATATACATATTTAAGTGTGTGTAAATATCTGTGTATATATGTGTGTATATACATATATGTGTGTATATATATATGCCTTCTCACTAAAGAAGAAAAGATAGCCTGGCAAGACTTATGTAAAGATATTCAATAAGAAATTTAAGATTTTTACTCTCAGGAGACACCATGTCTTGGTGGTTTAATGGGCTTATTGAGTATGCTATCAATAAACAAATTATTATGACCTAACATAATCTCTCCAAAATAATTAAACAAAAGAGATAAAATTCCCCCAGCTCCTTCAAATAATCTTACTATCAAAATCTGGCAAGAAAAGGATAAAGAAAAAAAATCTTTAGGAACAACGCATAGCATAACTATTTGACTCAAGAAAAACTCACTTGCCAAAATTGAACACCCATTAATTTTTTTTTTTTCAGACAGAGTCTCGCTCTGTTGCCCAGGCTGGAGTGCAGGGGCACCATCTGGGCTCACTGCACG
>NW_012118599.1:2626179-2685270 GCF_000951035.1 Colobus angolensis palliatus
TTGATGGGTGCTGATGAGTTGATGGGTGCAGCACACCAACATGGCACAAGTATACATATGTAACAAACCTGCACGCTATGCACATGTACCCTAGAACTTAAAATATAATAAAAAAAAAGAAAATATCATGTACTCTATATGTACTCTATATGTACAAATATTATATACCAACAAAAAAGGAATAGTTAAAAATTAAAGCATAAACAAGACAGGGAGATTTAAATATGGAGTAAGTATAAGATAGAAGATTATTGATATAAGATAGGGATTATTAAGTAAAAAATAACAGATTTCAAAATGTGCAATAAGATCTTCCAAAATAGTGCTTGATTTCTTGTCTCTGTCTCTTTCTGTCTCATTCTGTGTCCCCCCACTAAAAGCATAATAAGATATCATTTTATACCTAAGAGAAGGGAAAACATTGAGAGATTAGAAAGTATCCATTATTAGAAAGAGAATTAATGGGAACAAATATATTACTGGTACCCATACAAATGGGTTAGCAATTTGTCATTATTTTACAAAATTCAACATCTAGATATGGTATAACAACAATTTTATTATATGCATATATATTATACATATTAATATATATGTATATATGTCATGCAGTAATTGTTAAATGTTATCATGCATCGAAATCACTCAGAGGGCTTATTAAAGTTTTCTGTACCCCTTCCCAGAGATTTTTATTTATTAGTTCAGGTTGGGACCCATGAATTTGATTTCTGACAGCTCATGGGTGGTTGGCATCAATGCTTCTGATCCCAGAAACATACTTGTAGAACCACCACACTCAAGAAACGTATTCATTTGCCAAGAGATACACATGAATGTTCATAACAACTTTGTTCATAATAGAAAATAAATCTAGCAGCAAGCTAAATGTTCCCTGACATGGAATACCATAACAAATAAACCACAGTTATATGCAATGACAAGGGTAAATCTTGGACAGGCAAAGAATATTATATGCAGAATGACTGCAATTTTGAAGAACTAAAACCAAGTAAAATTAAACAATAGATTGTTTAGGTATTATAAATATATAATAAATCTACTTAAAATGATAAACAAAAATTTTGGATGGTGTTTCTCTCTGTAACTGAAGCAAAGCAATGGAATAGGTAAAGAGAACCCAGGTAGGTAAAACTGTATCTATAGTGTTTTATCTTTTATTTGCCAAGTGTTCCTTTTATTATTATGCTTCATTAGGCATGCATTTGTTAAAAATATTCTATTATATGCAATAGAATAAAATCATTTTAGAAGATTGCTACAGAAGATACTATGAAATACTAAATATTGGCCAGTATGAGGCTCTCTCAATCAGTCACTAATATAATAAGACAAGCTTTCACAGATAAAGTGAATTTTCCTTTTAAACCACTTTGTTGAGGTATGATTGACATACACAAAGCTGTACATATATAATGTATGCAACTTGGTAAGTTTGGAGATGAGTATATACCCCTAAAATCATCACCATAAACTTACCCATCACCTCCAAAATTTTCTCCTGCCCCCTTATTTAATGGGCAGGGACATTAGACCCAGTGGAAATGATCATCCATGGAACTGTAGCTGACTTACCTATCTGCTATGGTTCAACAAAAGCTGGCAAGTCAGGGATCATTACTCACAATAGCCTGTGTTGAACAAAGACTGAAATCTTGAGGTAACTTATTTACATAAATGAGTCCTGGGACAAAGTGGAAAATGTTCTCTCACATACTTTCATGGCATTAACATGGCACAGCGTTTGATTTTATAAACCAGTGCCCTGTCACAAGAAATTTCAAATGGGCTCAGATCTAAGTTATAGCCAGCCTAAGGTTACATTCTGATAGTGGCACCAAAGGTGATTTACAGATAAGGATAAATGCACACTGCTATATTAAAACTCAGAGTACTCCAGCTTCTCTCTAAAAGCTCATTATGTAACTTTCTATTTAAAACTATATCTAGGCCAGTATCTCCCAAAATCTGTTTCATAAAAGAGTAGTTTGTGAGTTAAGAGAGGGCAGAGATTGTCTGCCTTGGGGGTCTCCTGTTATATTTCAAATACCTAGCACAGTAACTAACACCCTGCAGGCATATAATAATATTGACTAGATAGTGTGTGATGTTATGGGAATTTTTAGGAGAAAAGAGTCTGCAGTCATATGTGGAGCCATTGTGTATAATTGAACATGGTGACCACCACAAAAGATGCATGGTTGACGTGAGTGAGGACTGAAATCCAGCCGTGCTAGACTTGCCGAATTTCCCAACAGCCTACCTGTGAACTGTGCATCTTTCAAGTAGAGAATACAACACAACATGTATAGCTTAAATTCAATATAACTAGACATTTTTCCCCTTATGATCTCAGAAGACAAGTGTATTAGTCTGTTTTCATACTGCTTATAAAGAACTGCCAGGGACTGGGTAACTTATAAAGGAAAGAGGTTTAGTTGACTCACAGTTCCATATGGCTGGGGAGGCCTCAGGAAACTTGAAATCATGGCAGAAGGTGAAGGGAAAGCAAGGCACCTTCCTCACAAGATGGCAAGAAGGAGAGGTGCCAAGCAAAGTGGGGAGAGCTCCCTATAAAACCATCAGATCTCATGAGGACTCACTATAAAATAGCACGGGGGAAACCACCTCCATGATTCAACTGCCTCCACCTGGTCTCACCCTTGACACATGGGAGTTACGGGGATTAAAATTCAAGATGCGACTTGGGTGGGGACACAGAGCCTAATCATATCAACAAGTCTTTCTCGGAATAACTTGGGAAGCATGGAGCTCAACTGCTTGCCAGAGGGTGGAGGTTATACAGAGGAGATGTATAGAGAGGCGAGAGTTTTTGCCATTTTCTTCTAACTAATGGGGCTCTTACTGGTGATGTCTTTGAGGAGAAATCTCACTCTATTGAATTTACCTATCAATTACTTTTTAAACATTTCTATCACATATAATATCAAAATAATCACAATAGTATTCTTGGCTAGAAATGGAGAAGCCTTTTCCCTTCATTCAATCTTCCATTCTTGACAGTGTTAGGCTGACACTTTTTTCCTTTCTCATTGACGTCTCTGGGAAAGAAATGTCTGTGTGTTCTTTAGAAGTTTCCTTTCTGATATGGTGACACCTGAGGTATTAATGCTCTTCTCTCTTGACACATTTCATAAAATGATCGTTTGTGAGATACTACTCTCTTTTCCTTCCCTTTTTTCCCTTTGAAATTAAATCAACTTCCACCCAAAGAAAAATAAATGTCCTGAGATGAGATTATCATAATTGTTTTGATAGGCAATTGATGTAGGAGTTAAGAAGAAATTACTTAGGCACATAGTGAGGATATGGACGTCCTCAGTAAGGTTTTCCTTTAAATGAAAAGCAGCCCCAAATCATCTTCCTTTCTAACAAAGAGCAGCCTATAAAATCGAGCTGCAGACATAGATTTTGTGCCAATCATGTTCAAAATGGCGGCTCCATCTTTCCCTCTTATCAGCCATGTGTACGCACCTGTAATCCCAGCTACTCAGGAGACTGAGGCAGGAGAATCGCTTGAACTCAGGAGAGGGAGGTTGCAGTGAGCCAAGATTGCACCATTGCACTCCAGCCTGGGAGACAGAGCAAGACTCTGTCTGAAAAAAAAATAAAAATAAAAAAAATTTGGATGGGGTGGCCAGCCTTCCCCACATGCTATGTAAACGTTACACCTGATCAAACCAATTTGTGCGCCCTATGTAAATCAGACACCACCTCCTCGAGCCTGACTGTAAAATCTGGTGAAAAACTCTGCCACCTGCTGACTTTTTCCCTTTCGGAAGCCACCATCTCTCACCAGAGAGAGCGCTGTTCTCCTTTCTCTTTTTTCTGCCTGGTAAACCTCTGCTTTTAAACTTCTCATATGTGTGTCTATGTCCTAAGTTTTCTTGCTGCGAGACAACAAACCCCAGGTATTTACCTCAGACAATGTAGCCACTTCACAATGATAGTAAACTTCAGACAGATCTCTATGAACTATTGTGAAGAAAGTGGAAAAATACCTTTTCTTGCATAGATTGATATATTATCTATAAGTCAAGAGAGATTAACCAAACAAGATGTGTAATAGCAAGCATTATAGTACTTAAGACATATGCATTAATTAAGGGGCCAAGTCCATAAACTATTATTTATAAAGCAACTTTTGATATAATATTCTTTTTTGTAATCTTTAATTTCCAATATCTACATGAGATGAGTCAAAAATTCATTTTCTACATTTACCCTTTACTTTATACCTCACCCTTATCCTATTCTCCTGTGTGTCTGGTAAAGGGTTGGGGTTGACCCTGACAGCTCAATTTTAGAACCTCTGATACCAGTTGTCTTTCAGCTGAGTCAGACAATGGGAAGTATTGATGAGCATTTGGACAGCATGAGAGAGGGGGAGGCCACAATGTTTCTCCAACTTCCTCTCTGCTTCAGCTGGCAAATTTGGCAGCGCCATGTCTTTTCATGGCTCCAGTTTCCATCAGTCTTGCTTATAGCTACTGGTGGGATAACACCAGCCCCTAGATTCCAGTTACAGACCTTTGAATTTGCTTTGTCCCTCAGGCTAGAGGTGATGGCAGCTTTCTACTGTTGCTCAGCTCTGGGTTGGCTCACCATTCCCCATTGCCCCCCAGATTCCCCACTGCCTAAGTAAGCAATTTCTTTCACTACATTCCTTCTGTTCAAAACACTTACAGAGGTTTCCTTTTTAATGCTTGAACCCCAACTAATAAACTTCATTCCAGTTTATGTATTTTTAAGATAATTTTTGATTATTCATTTTAAAAAAAACGGGGAAGCTTATTTGTTATTTAGAATAAAATGAGATCATACAAACGTCATGAAATAGAGGAGGCCATACACCCTTATCTTCAAGGTTTTTCATTCTTCAGTTTGTGGGAGGAAACCGTCTAGGCGTCAGTTAAATTAATTCTGCAAATGTTTACTCAATCCCTAGGGTAGGGCAAGGAATATACTAATCATTAGTTTCTGAAAGTTGACTCGGAGCCCTTGAAAAATAAGTAAAACTAAACAAGCAGTTTAAAGTTGTAAAAATGATAACACTATTCAAGGGAAGACACTGATTCAACAAACCTCAATGATAATATTTTCCCTATTTCATTGGTACACTTCTGTCCCAACTAGTTTCTTTATCTTCTTTAGGTCTGTAATTGCTAGATGAACACACTGTGTGCTTTCTTATGGGTCTTAGTAATGTGGTATTTTCTTTTTCTTTTTTCTTTCCCTTTGGATTTAATTTCCTCACCATTTGGTATCATTAGAAAGTCAGGACTTTTTGAAACAGCAGAACCTAAGCCCACAAACCACAAAGTGAAAAATTAATTCCAATATCTATCATCCATTTGCACAACAAAGGTAAAAGGGCATCCACGTAATCCCGTGTTTTTTATAGGCATGTTAGTCATCTGGCATTTTAGTGCATTAGAATTTATTACTTCAACAGTCTTCAGCATTAAAAGCATTTTAAAAGTATTTTAACATCTACTATAGACACTGTTAGAGCCCTGCCCACATTACCTCACCTGTGTCATTTCAGTGGACATCAAACTACTAGAACCTGCCTTTCTTTGCTTGTGAGTTTTTTCTGACACTGGAACCTGTTATTCCCCCTCTTTTGCCAGACTAGAAAGAACAGGGAATCCATGGACCCCAGGAACAGTCCTCAACCAAAGAACACTTCTTTCCTCAGGTGCTATGGATCTGAAGAACGTAGAAAGAGTCCTCAGTGGGATAAGAACTAGGTCAATATACCCTTGACTGTCCACCATCGCTAGCCCATATCACTCCTCACTGCCTTCTCAGTGTTCTCTTCATGGCCTAAACAAATTGTTCGTGCTCAAAACTTTGTCTTATGGGCTGCTTCTAGAGGACCCCAAACAGAGAAAAAAATAAATTATTTCTCAACTCTTTGGGGAAATGTCAGCCAACCCCAACAAGGTGACTCACCTTCATGCATATTTTCTAGGGGAGAACCAAGTGACTAAATGCTGCTTCTGATAAAGCTACAGTGATTAATGAAGAAGTCAACAATCGCAACAACACTTCACCTTTCTGTGCTCCATTCCCTCACATTTTCATCATGTCTAGCTTCTCTAATCAGGGTATCTTTGGACACAATAACAGAACAAATATCCCAATGATCAAAATTAAGACGATAGTGACCAGAAATTCAGGCCATGGAGAGCTCACCCTTATAATTATAATCAATTGTGTTCACTTACTGATCAGCTTTGCTTCTGCGTTTATTAGTTTTCCATTTAAGATGTCAGTGAGTTATTAAAAGATTATCTCCTTTCTCAACCATTGCTATGATGCTATTTTTGTTTCTCTGACTATACAGAACTAAAAATTACATGCAAATGAGTGCCAATTTAGCTTGCTTTTTAGAATTTCAAGCAGTGAACTGTGATAAAAGTATATTTATGATAAAAGTGTACATACGTTCTTTCTGAATCATGGCATCATGTTGCTGTTTTGGGGTGGTAAATCTTTTGTTATCTTTCCAAATATTGTTTTGCAGCTGATTTTAATAGACTTTACATAAAATATACCAGCTTCCAAAAACAGGGCTGTGTGTATGTCAGAACTGTACTTCTATTGTTAGCCTCCAAGCTTTTCCATTACTTAACATCTCCACCTCACAGGCCATTGCAGAGTACAGCAGAGAGTAGTTATCTCCTGTGGAGAGTTGCTTTTCATTTTGTGAACAGATTATGAGGTAGGTTTAGGCAAATGAGAGGAAACAAAATGTTAAGTTATTGAGATAAACAACTTATAATCTATCTCCACTGCTTAAACAAAACATAAGCAAGGCTTGAACTACGAAAGTGTTATTTGGATGAAAAGAAAGTTATAAAGATGGCAAGTTGCTGAAATTCTAATTTGCTTTTTGTTGTCTAAGATCCTCATTGATCAAAGAGAGAAACCACACCATTTCTACAAATGAATGCTAAAAACTGTTAAGACATATGCCATCACACTGTTTGTGAACAATTAAAGGCAAAAGGGACACCATCATGACAGAAAAATGAGGCAACCTGGGAACTTTAAAGGCACTTAGGCACTCTGCTGTCCTTTATTGGTGTTTTTTATGCTCAGTAATATGAAGGAAGCAGAAGCATAGACCAGGGGGAAAATAAGAAAATAGATAGATTATGTTAACACGGTGAAGAGACAAAGATTCCACTGTCACCAAGAATGTCATATTGCTAAACTTCAATTTAGGGGGTTACTTAAAGGCATGGCCTTATGGAAATTTAATGATACGTTATGGTTCATCAGAACTTGTCAGTTGGCCCCAAGCTGCGATAATCAACTTTTCAATGTCAGACTCATTTACTCCTCGAAGAATTCTGAAATAGCCATTCTCTCCCCATGACTTTCCCCAGGAATTGGCAGCAATCTGCAGAAAAACAAACAAAAATGTTGAGAAACATACTTAGGTATTAAAAAAAAAAAAAGCCATGGGAAACTCATTTGTCACTTTAAATGTCTTTGATTTATCATAGACTATAATTATCAAGAACCTACCTATTTTTAAATAATGGTTGTATTATGTATCAGTTACACTAATATGCAGGCATGTTGGCAATAGCCAGAATTGATATGACTCTTCTGAGTTTCCCAGAGTACTAAGGTAACATATGCATGAGCTTTTGAAATGCCACATCAGAAGATGTCATGCAAGCTGCAGTTATGGAGTGTCTACTATGTGAACAACAGCCTGTGCTAGGTGCTGGAAGACCAAAGATAAATAACACATTAACTTATGTTCAGGAAGTTTCTAATCTAATGAAGAATGACCAACATAAGGCAAGTGCTAAGGTGGAAATAGGTACAGGGTATTTTTGAGGTCAGAGAAAGGGCATCTCATTTACTTGGATGGTTCAGGGAAGACACTGTTGAAGCAGTGTCACATGGGATGCATATTAAAGCCTGAAAATAAATTCACCAGATATAAACGGAGGGAGATCCAAGTAAAGGGAAACAGTAAAAGCATAAACACCAAAGCATGAAATAGCATGAAGTAGTGAAATGAAGCAATAAAATTGTTATAATTAGATCATGAGACAGAAGCAGAATGGTAGGTTATGAGGCTGGAAGGGGAGGAAAGAACATCCATAATGAGACAATAACAGGAAAGACGATGACAAGCCATTGAGTTGATTCCAGCAGAAAAGAGAGGTGGGCAAATTCATGCTGTGATTACATTATCCTATATGATATGAAGTGGATAGATTTAAGAGGGTAGAGACAAGAGGCAGAGTGACTAGCTAGTAGACTCCTGTAATAATTCAACTGGATAAGAGAAAATAAAATACTTGAGAAATCTTCAGAAAGTAAAATCAACAGGAATTAGATTTGTTTTTAAATTCCTCTTTCTAAAATGCAAAATGGTTGGATGGTTGGAGTAAGTCCAAAATGACTCCTGGTTTAAAAGCTTGAATGAATAAGTGTGTGATGGAGCTAAAATATCAATGGAGTACATGAAAAATATCATAAAGGCCAAAGGACACACAGAAGGGAGTTAGTTCCACAACCAAATGCAGCAGAAAAGCCCAGTAAATTAGCGGCTTCATCTCAACAGCTCTCACATTCACCTCCTATTTACCTTACACTGTGACTAAGAAAATATTCTCAAGGCATAAGGTGTCGAATTGAGCTTTCACTGTTTTCTACAATGTAAGAGAGGGGCAGATTGACTCAGCATCAGAAATTGTCATGACATCAACCTTAAGAAATAGTCAATTTTTAATCAGCATTTCTTTTTAAGATTTGGCTCTTTGCTCCTTAATCAACCCTGATAGTTTAAAGGAGCACTCTCAAAACTATGTCTAAAATTATAAATTCAATTTATTAATTCAAAGATGAAATGGACTTTGAATAGCTGAGACAGAAACAGCATCAATGTGCATGAGAGTTCTAGCACTAGTGAAATATGCTAAATGCCAATTTTCATATTTTTTAGTCAGTTCACATATCTATATCTATATATCAAATAAAATTAGTCACAACCTAACAAATGGCTAGGAATAGTAATATTTGCAAATTCTTGCAAATATGATATATAACACTGTGCCCATTCTCACTGGAATGTCTGAAGATTATTACCATCCAAAATTTCATAATTACATTCCTGGTAAATATGGGAAAGGTATATAAAGATTGTATAAGCAAATATGAATTTATGTGCTAATGAGAGCCAACCATAGGTTTGCATCTTCCTACTCTCATTTCTTCTATTTCAGCATTTATTTTGTTTGTTTCTTCCAAATGCCTACATTTGTTTGTATTTCATTATAAAGGAAATGATGGCAATGCAGGGGAGAAAATTTCTAAAGATTTAACTTTTTATCTTTTGTATTGAGATACATGATACAGTCACATGTGTAAAGTGTATTAATCTTAAGTATACAATTTAGTAAATTTATACATGTGTTGATGAAGTTTATTTTCATGTAATCTCCACTTAGATTAAGATATTAACCATTTATAGCACCCCAGAAGGTCCACCATGTTGCCTTCCTGTCAACATCCATTCACCCTCCCCTCCCCATCAGGTTTTCCTATAATTGATCTTTACAACAATGGAATAATGCAAAATATATTGAGGTTGACTTTTTTTTTTTAGCTCAAAATAATGTTTCTGGGATTCATCTATGTTTGGCATATGTAAGAAATTAATTCATCTTATTACTGTTTACTTTCATTGTGTGACTATACCACAGTTTATTCACTCTCCTGGTGATAAACATGATGAACATAAGTAGCTGCTCCATTTACACATGTATCAGTAGTGTAAGATTCTATTTATTCCAAATCCTCATCTATGCTGGATATTATCAATCCTTTTAATTTTAGCTCACTTAGTGTATATGAAGTGATATTTCATTGTGGTCTTAATTTGCATTTCCTTGATAATTAGTAACATTGACCACCTTTTCACATGGCTGTTCAGGCCATTTGGATATCCCCTTTATCTAAAGTTTCTGTTTAAGAGTTTTGTTTTATTGAGTTACCTTGGTCTTCCTATGTATTTGTAAGAATGTCTATGTATTGTATATGTGAGGACCTGGCAGATATCTTTCCAGATACATAGATAGTTATAGATACATTTTTCTTTTTCTTATAATACTGTCTTTTAAATAGTTGTTCTTATTTTAATGTAGTCTGATAATTCAGTCTTAAAAAGTTGATTTTGTGCCCGATTTAAGAAAGTTTTCTAATAGATATCACTGTCTTTTAAATAGTTGTTCTTATTTTAATATAGTCTGATAATTTATTCTTAAAAAGTTGATTTTGTGCCCTATTTAAGAAATCGTTTTCTAATAGATATCACAAAACATATTTGTGTATGTTTTCTTTGAGAAACTTTATTGTTTTGCAATGACATTTAGGTCTCTGCTCCATCTCAAATTGTTTTTGTCTGTATTTAGTAACGAAGGGATCTAGGGTTTTTTTTTTTTTTCCATATGTATATAAAGTTTCTGTGACCTATGCATTGCCAAACCATGGCTTGTGAACCAAATATGGCTCACGGAGCCCCTTAAAAGCAGATTTAGAAGTCAGAAATTTTGTTTTCCCTAATGGTCTTGAAGATGTAAGGTACTCTGTTGAGAGAGGATCTGTAAAACTCTGTGTGAGGGAGCCACATGGATGGAACTTCAGGCATCCTCTAAGATCTGAGAATATCCTCAGTCAGCAAGAAAACGGGGACTTGGACCTACAACCAAAAAAACAAATCTACCAACAACCACGTGACCCTAGAAGAGGGTCGTAAGCTCCAGAAAGGAACACAACTCAGACAACGCTTTGATGGCATCCTTGTGAGATCATGAGCAGAGGATCCAGCTGGGTTCGCTGGAATTCTGACCCACAGAAACCCTGCGATAATAAATGTATGTTGTTTCAATCTGCTAAACCTGTGATAGTTTGTTACACATTAATAGAACAGTTAAGTGCTGAATTTTATTAATGCATTTTCTGCACCAATTAAGTTATTCAAGCCGGGTTCGGTGGCTCACGTCTGTAATCCCAGCACTTTGGGAGGCAGAGGTGGGTGGATCACCGGAAGTCAGGAGTTTAAGACCAGCCTGGACAACATGGTGAAACCAGTCACTACCAAAAATACAAAAATTAGCCAGGTGTGGTGTTTTTTTCTCCTTAACTCTCATAATTTGATGAACTATATTGGTTGATTTTAGTACTTGAAACCAACTTTGCATTCCTAATGTAAGTTTCACTTATGGAGTGTTATCCCTTTTATATATTTCTTAATTGTAATATTTTGTTTGGAATTTTATGCTCATGAGAGATATTAGCCTACAATTTTTCTTTTTTGTCTCATCTTAAACAAGTTTTGGTATCAGTGTTACTGCTTCATAAAATAAGTTTGGAAGCAACTGTTCCTTATTTCCTATTCCCTGAAAGGATTTGTTGTAAAATTCGTTTCATTTATTCCTTAAATATTTGGAAAAATTCACCAGTGAAGCCTTTTGAGCCTGAGTTCCTCTGTGAGAATAATTTAAATAGGCTCAATTATTTTTCAAATTGTTCCACAACTGTTTAGGATATTTTCATACTGTGTGGGTTTTTGATAAGTTTTGTTTTCCAATAAATTTATCAATTTCATCTATATTTTCAATTATATTGGTGTAACTTTTTAATTATATCCTCTTATTACCTACTTAATATCTATTGAATCTGCAGCAACGTTCTCTTTTTTCATTTCTATGGTAATTTGTCTCTCCTCGTTTCTTTTTCAGTCTTCCTAGACATTTAATCTTTCTTTGCAAAGAATCAACTCTTTGTTTTGTTGATTTTCATATATTATAATATGTCTGCTTTCTTTTACTTTTTTTTTTTTTTGCTCTTCTGTTTATTATTTCTTTCATTTTATCATTGGTTTAAATTTTTCAGTTTATTGAATTATTCTTTTCAACCTTTTAAAAAATACGTGCATCAATTTCAAACTTTCTTCTTTTTCAATGCATGCATTTTCTATTACATTCAGTACTGCTTTAGCTAAATAACAAAAGTTTCATCGTTGTATATTCTGTACAATTTCAATTCTTAAAATTTATTGAACTTGCGCTATGGACCAGTATGTGGTCAATATTGGCAAATAATTTCATATGTACTTAAAGAGAATGTATATTCATCAATATTTATATGTAATAATCTATGAATTTCAATGACATAAAGCTGGCTAATAGTTTTTTTCAATCTTTCATACCTTTACTTATTTTTAGCTGCTATTTCTATGAGATACTGAGACGTATTTAAATATTTGCCTACTTTCTTTTCTGTAACTTTTGGTGTATGTTTTTTTGGAACTGTGTTATTTGAGCTTTTGTTTGTCTAAAAAGTCTTAGTTTTGTATTTATTTTGAAGAAAAATGTCACCATGTATAAAATTCAATGTTGGCACGTTATCTTCATCATCATTATCAATATTATTATTTTATCCAGCACTTTAACAATGTCATTTTGTAGTCTTCTACCTTCCTTTTATATTGTTGTTGTTGAAATGCCAGCTGTTAGTCAGTGCTGCTTTTTTTGAGAGTAATGTCTCATTTTAAATAGTGACTGTTTTTAAATTTGTGTTTGTTTTAATCTTCAACTGTTTGATCATGAAATGTTTGAGTGTGATTTTCTTGCCATGTTTGCATTCATGAATTCAGGAACTCATTTTTTATTATAATTTAAGTTCTGGGATACATGTGCAGAATGTGCAAGTCTGTTACGTAGGTATACACGTGCCATGGTGGTTGGCTGCACCCATCAACCAGTCATCTACGTTAGGTATTTCTCCTAATGCTATCCCTCCCCTAGTCCCCCACCCCCGAACAGGCCTCAGTGTGTGATGTTCCCCTCCCTGTGTCCATGTGTTCTCATTGTTCAACTCTCACTTATGAGTGAGAACATGCAGTGTTTGTTTTTCTGTTCGTGTGTTAGTTTGCTGAGAATGACGGTTTCCAGCTTCATTCACGTCCCTGCCAAGTATATAAGCCCATCTTTTTTTATGGCTGCATAGTATTCTATAGTGCATATGTGCCACATTTTCTTTATCTAGTCTATCATTGATTAGCATATGGATTGGTTCCAAGTCTTCACTACTGTCGACAGTGCTGCAATAAACATGTGTGTGCATGTGTCGTTATAATGAAATGATTTATAATCCTTTGGGTGTATACCCAGTAATGAGATTGCTGGGTCAAATGTTATTTCTGGTCCTAGATTCTTGAGGAATTGCCACACTCTTTCACAATGGCTGAACTAATTATAGATTGAAATTCCCCATCTAGATTTTTATTAATTTTTTAAAATAATGGTTATTTTAAAGTCTGCATCTAAAGTATCATCTATTGCTTCCATTGATAATATTTTTCACTTGGTTGCTGGTCACATCTTTGTGCTTCACTTGTCTCATTTAACTCAAACAAATCATAGCATGCCTATTACAAACCCAGTCCTCACTTTATGCCCAAACCTACCAAATACTCTTAGGCCAAAAAATTTTCTCCAGATTTAGCACTCTCATTTTTTTAAAAATAAAATTTTGGAAAAATCCTGATATTTTCTACTTATGTAGTAGAATCTGTGGCTTGCTCCTATCTATTACATTTTACCTAGTAGTGAGAGACATCCAATATTTTTATTATAAAAATAGGTTTATGTCATAGGACTATTTGTAAATACTTTGAAACATCCATATATAATTGTGAAGAAATAAAACTTTCCTAGATTTCTCAGTGCTCTTGAATAAAGTTTCTGCTTCCCTGACCCACAAAACATTGTATATAATATAAGGATAGGGAATGTTTTATTTCACTTCTCCTAAAAATATTCTACTCTTCGCATACCTGGAGAATTAGATATGTAGCCGTTCATTTAGCTTAATGATCTGATCTGAAGGGATAACAAAACTTCTTTTATCTCTTCTAGAGGTTCAAAGAGAGCAGAGACAAGGTCCTAAAGTAAGCTGTAAGGTGTCAGAAGTATGGGGACATTATCTCCTTCGGTATTTACGTCTCAAAAGAGATGCAGCCCATCATCTGGAGACTTTATCTGCTGTTTATCTGGCCCTTGGAAAGATATGTTTATGTTCCTAAAGTTTACGATGAGAACGTAGAATCCTCTTCAACTCATCATAATGGAATGAAAGATTTTTCCTTCCTGTTGGAAAAGGAGGAATCTGCTTGTCTCTCTCCTGTAAACAAATGGAGAAAATCTATTGTTCCTCATCCCTCATTTATGAGATATGAACTGCTACCTGTGTAGACAAATTTGATTGACTCTCACCACGTCACTGCAGGACTAAGGTGTGGGGGATGCATGCTGCTATATGACGCTGGTTGTCGGTCTAGTTATGAGTATCTGTTAAGAATTCTTTACTTCTGACCCAGGCGTTATATCTCTAGCTACGTCTATATCTATAACTATACCTATATCATCTATATCTGTGGGATAATATCTCAGACCTTTCACAATTCTTTACAAAATGGTACAACAGTACTTAAAGATTTCATATTTTAATTAAACCACTAGTATGTTTTATAAAAAATAAAATTATTTTAATTACTTGATTAGCTTTTCCTGAATGCATAAAGTTATTCATTTGCTCATTCAATGAGTATTGTTTATATTCTCACTATGTACCAATCACAATACTTTACCCTTGACATACATTGGTAAATAAGTCAAATATGATCCTGACTTATGAGGAGAACACAGTTTAGTAGAGAAAAAAGCCTCAACTAATGTGCAAAATATTATAAATTTTAGTCTGATTCTTATATTTCTACTGCTCACATTCAACAATTTATCAAACAAATCACAGCAGAAAGAAATATTACCCCTAGCCCCATGAAATAAAATTTTCTTTGAAGATGTTTGATAAGTAGTAAATTCAGAATTGATAGTAAGTACAACAATGTACTTAAAAGGGATAGTGTACATGTATGGGTTAAATATATGAAAATGAGTGAGTACATAATCATACTCAGTGAGTGTGTGTGTGTGTACACGTGTACACTACCTAGAGCTATGGCTCTAGGGTGGGAATGATCAGGACGAGGATGAAGGGATCACAAAACGTTTTCCTCTGCACATTCGTTCATATTCACTCAGCAAATGGCCACCAAGTGCTATATGCTAAGAACTGTTGTGAGTTAAATACATTAATCAAAGAACTTGGTTTTGTCTCTAAATATTACATTGTTATAAGATTAAATAACTGTTCAAATTTATTTAATAAAAATCCTATGCAGCAACTTAATAATAGGTATTCAAATAACATATCCTAGTATATAACTTATTTTTTTTAACTGTTGGACATTAATGTTGATTGTTGGCTACTAATTATTTTATTTTAATGAGAAAAATTAATTTTTAAAAGCTCAGTTTAACTATAAAGAAGAACTCTTCTACTTAAAAACATAATACCTCCATATATCAACAACACAAATATAAGGTATGAACACATAATTGGGTGATTGAATTCTGTGAGTGTCTTATGAAAAAATATACCAAGAGTCATTCTGATGAGTACAAGTTCTAGCACCTAGTGTTTTGTAAGCCAAAATATGCCCTCTAGTGTGTACATTTAAATTTAAATTCCATGGTAAGTATTACCCTCTAGACTTTATTCTATCTGTATAAAAAGGTATATAATATTAGGACTTTGGATAATTGACCAGCTTGTTGTAATAAACTGAATATTTGATATAATATGTTCCAATCTTCTTCAAATAGTTTCTTGCCTGAAACTTTCTGTTATTTTGAGACTAGATATTGGTTCTTTCTGAGTAAAGACACATGTGTATGTTATAATTGGCAAAAAGAAAAAAAAAAGCCTTAACCTATAGGATATATATACTAACATAACAAAAGTGTCAAGTTCATTGCCATATAAATATATATGAGGGAAGTTTAATCAATACTGTAAGTTTAATATAGAAGATAATAGAACAAAAAGTTACCCTGTTGATTCTCAACTTGGGGAAAAATAAACACTGATTTTTCTTTTATAATTTGAAATACTAGGAGTTGAGGAAAACTATACATACAATATAAATGTTTATAATGAGTTTTGTGCTGGTGAAAACACTGATGTTATCAACAATATTACACAACTGAGGATGTGACTAAATAATACAAAGCAGGCAGAGGAACAGAAGATTCAAACATATTCACTTCAGAGCAGGAATTCAACTGGAAAGAGATACATACCCAAAATTTTTCTTTCTGCCCTTGTGCTCCTCTCAGTGTGCCCCATCTACAATTAATAACAATAATAAAGATTGGTATGGTTAAAACGTTTGGTTTGCTTCTTGAGAGAATGCAGATTATTGTCATTCCTACATATTTTGTGTTTTCTCTCTGTCCCATCCTGTTTCACAATGGAAATATCACTATTGCCCTACAGAAATGTACTTGTATAGTTTTCTTCTTTACCATAACGTTATTTATGTGCACAGAACAGACTCATCTGTATATAAATGGCTTGAAATCAAACTCATTGATCACAGGAGAGAAATACTAAGGCAACTGGGGAACAAAATTTTTAAAAGAACTTAAAAAATACTTATCCTTGATAGACTGGATAAAGAAAATGTGGCACATATACACCATAGAATACTATGCAGCCATAAAAAAAGATGAGTTCATGTCCTTTGCAGGGACATGGATGAAGCTGGAAACCATCATTCTCAGCAAACTAACACAGGAACAGAAAACCAAACACTACATGTTCTCACTCATAAGTGAGAATTGAACAATGAGAACACATGGACACAGGGAAGGGACCATCACACATCAGGGTCTGTTTGGGGTTGGGGGCTAGGGGAGGGATATCATTAGGAGAAATACCTAATGTAGATAACTGGTTGATGGGTGCAGCAAACCACCGTGGCACGTGTATACCTATGTAACAAACCTGCACATTCCACACATGTACCCCAGTACTTAAAGTATAATAATAAAAAAAGAAAAATTAACATTAAATTAAAAAAATAAAAAAGAAGGTACAGCCATATTACAGAAGAAATTAAAAGTCATAAATTGATAAAAATACTTGTCCTCTTTATGTCTAGTCCCTTGAAACTCTACCAAACAAATCTACCACTCTACTTTAAATGACATAAACTAAACATTTCTAGGACTACTGTTATAAACCATAATGGAAACACAGACAATTTTGTAGAAGACGGAGTTTATGTAAAAATATTTATATATACATATTATTTTATAAAGTGGCTTTGTGCCTAACGTAGAATTTTTGTAAACACATGTGTGTATGAATACAGAAGCTTATATTCCCACTACTGGTCCATTCTGAATATAGCACTTAACAGCTCATAAAAGACCTAAACCTGCATGATTTCATTTTTCCTCATGATTAAATCCAGAGAAGTAGGTATTATTAACCTGTTTTATTTACCGAGATAATGGAGACTTGTCCAATATCATACACTGGGAAGTGTTGAGCCAAGACTCCAAGTCTCACATTCTTCTTAATACATTGTACTGATTTTCTTTTACAGACTTATAGGCCCCATTTGCAGTGTGTACTTACTTTCATGTAATTTGGTGAATTATGAGTGCATAATTAATTCTGCCTACATATTACCCCATTAACTAAACCTAATATTCAAAATTCCAACAGCTGGGTTCCTTTAAGCTAAACTATGGTCTGCCATTACAAAACAAACATACCTAGGAGAGATACAAATTTCCAACATGGTCAGTTTGCAGAAGGCTATTTTTAATAGGGTACAGAATAGAATGATGGCATCACAGCATGGAGGTATTGCCTAAAGATGACAAGTTTACGGTAGGGCTCTTGTGACACACACACACACACACACACACACACACAAATCATATTAATCATATAATGTATTTGGATCCTTTGGCATGAGGGTGAGGGAAGAAAAAGTGATTTGGGGTGTGCAAAAACACTAAAGAATAATTTTGCTTTCTCCTGTTTCCGATAGAGACTAGGAGTAGTATTTGCACTGACTGCCATCTCATTTTATTCTCTGCTGCATACAAGGGTACAGTGCTCCAAATGTTCTGGGTGGTTAACTATGTAAGTTGAAACTGGTTCAATTTCCGAAGACATTTTCCAGTTTTATAATTGCATTTATGTTCTTGTAACTTTTCTTTAAACAGCCATCACCACTGAAAAAACTTTACCAATCCTAAGTGCCCCAAAATATTCAAAGTCCATTACCTTCTTCAAGTAGTAGATCACATCTAATATCTTCAAGCACTCATTTTCTACCCATTTATAAAAGCTGTCATAACAATTTCAGAAAGACTTTACCACTCAATCAAACTTCCTTGCAGGTGGTCTGGTTATCATTTATGTTAGCTATTCATGCAAAATACAAAATCCAAGACTAAATCAGAAGAATCTAAGGGATCATTTAACTCTAAGGTTAGAGGCACAGGAGGGACCCAATATCTGAGATCCCACCAGGTATGGTGAGAAGGTAGAGACAGTCCTGCTTAAGCCACCGTGGAGCCTCCTACAAAAGAACTCCCAATCACGAAGGAAGGGTTCAGGCATGACAAGCTGGACTCAGTAACGAAGCCTTGAACAAAACAGACAAGTAGCAATTGAGTATAATTTGTTCTCTCTCCCTTGGGTCTGTCCAAGCTCAACTACTACACTGGACTCAGCTGAGGCTGGAGATGGGAAAGGGGCAAGTCAGGCTTGTCATTAAAACCTCAAAGAGCTATTTTACAAAAAGTTTGTATTTCTATAAAACACTTTAAGAGTACTTAAAAAGAGGATAAAGCAAAGTGATAAAGCTTTCCTTCCTACTTTATAAGATCTTTCAGACTTCTTGAGCTCAGTGTATTGTGGATGGTGCATGGGAAGAAGAAGAAATAGAAAAGTCATACAAAGGAGAAGAGGAACTTCAGAATGTAGTGTATACTTTTTATTATTTTAGTATTACTGAATAAATGAAAAGTGAAATAAAATCCCTTAATATGGAAACTTTCAAGAAGTACGAACTATTACTTTTACTTTTGTTCAGCTGCCGTTATTTTTCATTATGTTTCTATATATATTGTTACAATTTTCCAAACAATAATTTCAATGATGTAAAAGACAACAACAATCCTTGCAAGTCTTCAGCTCTTTAGAGTTGCTCTAAGTTTCTTTTCAAGAAACGTGTTTATTATATATAATTTTAAGATACTCATTTAAAACACCAGTCATTCTAAACCCAGAGAGAATAGCAGCGTTCAGATTGTTATATGCTTTCTCAAAATGGGCAGCCAAAGCAATTATCCAAGTCATTGACTAGAGGTGACAGAGGAAAAGGAAAGTAAGGTAACTGAGTCTAATAGTTTCAGAGACTAAAGTACTGGTATAAAAAAATTAACAAAAGGTGTTAACCTTTATGAAAAATTCAAATGAAAAGAAAATATCACACATGGAAAATACCACCACAGAAGCTATTGTGCAGTTAGTTCACCTATGTTACAGCCTCTGTGTCAAATGATGAGCAAAGTCTATTCATCACAGAATTTAACATTTGCACTGCAACCTTCAGCTATCTCTTCTCTCCTCTATCTTCTCTAGACAGTTTCTAAGATGGTAATCACATATTTCATAGAGTTGCAATAATGGGATCTTGTAAAAAAAAAAAAAAAGATTTGTGGGTTGTTCCCCAATGACATTATAGCAAATTCCTGTGCTTAAAACCTTTATTTTAGCTAAAATAAAGGTTAACTAGTGCAAAACAAGAAGGCTACTCATTTTATTCACTTACAGGAAAGAGTTCCCATCTTCTTGAGGGCATTTTTTTCCTAATGTATGTATGTTCCTAAATTGTGGTACTATTCCTTTGCTTGCTGTTATACCAACAGGTTGAAAATTCTAGAAAGATGCATATATTTTCACAAATGTTCTCTTATAAGTCAGTGGCTGTCTCTGAGGATATGAGGATCTTCATTATATTCATATTTGCTCTAAATATAACTATGTGTACTCTATTTCCTTTTACATTTACCTCTTCATCTGAAGATTATTTACAAACATTTGTTTAGACAGACCAGAATCTTACTTTATTGAGGTTATTTATTTATTTATTTATTTTTGAGACACAGTCTCACTCTGTTGCCTAGACTGGAGTGCAGTGGCATGATATCGGCTCACGGCAAACTTTGCCTCCCAGGTTCAAGTGATTCTCCTACCTCAGCTTCCCGAGTAGCTGGGATTACAGGCAATTGCCACTGCACCCAGCTAATTTTGGTATTTTTAGTAGAGATGGAGTTTCACCATGTTGGCCAGGCTGGTCTTGAACTCCTGACCTCAAGTGATCCTTCTGCCTTGGCCTCCCAAAGGGCTGGGATTACAGGTGTGAGCCACTGCGCCCAGCCTACCGAGGTTATTTCTATACCTTTGTGAGTATAGTGGGTTCCCAAGTTTGAGAGATCTTAATACTAGCTATTTTGTTTGTTTGTTTGTTTTTGTTTTTGTTTTTCCTCAACGAAATCCACTTAATACGGTTCTTTGGAATTTTTTCTACTTCATCAAATTGTTTCAATTATTTGTTAAGACCCATTAACACCATTTTCCCTCAAAATTTAGTAATATCTGGGAATACGCTGGTTTTGAAAAAAAATCTGGGCAGCTCTTAGCCCATCTACCACGTTCCCTAAGGATGCATGAGTGCTGCCTGAGCCTTTCTGTCTCCCTGAATTGAGACTGGGTTTCCATCTCTCACTCAATGCACATAATTATTTAAGCTCTTCCTTCAGGACAGATTTTATATGCCCACTTTTCATGAGTTCCAGAAACACTACTTTTTTATATATAATATGAAAAGTCTTTATGGAAAGACCATAAAGTTCCTGCGGAGTAAGGTATTAAAACTCATAAAACAGTGATTTAAGATCGTGCACTTCTGTGGTTATTAATATTTCCATGCATGCTCCTTTTAAAAGGGATATTGTTCTTTTTAGATAAGTGTGCTAAACACTAAACTTCTCTAAACCCTATTTTAAGTTATGCTTAGATAGTAAAATTATTGGAACAGAATAATTTGTGTATGACTTTAAATGATTTTTTTTTCTTTTCCTTGGTTTTGGAAGATTTTGCCAGTGAGGCCCATACACCCAGTGAAGTCAGATTAGATCTCGTAAATAAGAGAGGGCTGAAAATATAACTTTATTAAAGCAATATTTGTATTCCCATAAGTAACCCTTTTAAGGTAAGCACAGAATCTCTCCTGTGTACTACAGCTGTTAATTTCTACTTCTTTTCAACAAATTACTGGTTAGCCCAAAAAAGACACATCTTTTGCTTTCAAGAAACTGTCAATCTAATGGGAGTGATATTGAGGAATGAAAAACAAGAATATAAACAAATAGAATTATATAAGTGTCACTTTAAAAAAGAAGCATATTTTGAAAACTTCTACAAGTTAACAGATGAAGACATTAACTCTGTGACAGAGGCAAAGATGACTTTCTTCAGAGTAGAGTAGAAATTTCTTCTTGACACGGGAGTGTAGAATTTACAGCAAAACCAGCAGGTGCAGTCATAGAGCCATGAAAACTTCACCTTTGCCTATTCCAAGAGCAGCACTTGGTCCAGTGTGACTGAAGGAAAGGGATGGGAGTGGTGGGGAATGAAGTTAGGCAGGTGTGGCTCAGGCCTCCAAGAGTATTCATGGTTACCAGACTTGGCATTTACAAAGTTGGTGATAAAGAGCCATTTGAATATGGAATGTGACATGATCCAGCTCTGGTGTTAGCATAGGATATAGTCTCCAGGGAGAGCAGGCTCTAAGCAAAAGATTAATTTTGCAGTTCAAGCAAGAAATAATGAAATTCTGAATAAGAATGTGAGACCCATAAAGTAATGGTGTTTGTTCTTTTAACAGTTGTATCCTCAACATCTAGGAAAATGGCTTTCACATAGTTGACCCTAAATAGATATTTGTTGAGCCAGTGAATTGAAGTATCTTGGCAGAGGGAATGAATAAGAGGGAACAAGTCTGAGAGCTACTTAGAAGGTAAAAGTGATGATTTGTTGGCCAATTTATATGGAAAGAAAGGGATGAGAAGGAGTCGAAGTTAGCAACAGCATTTCAAAGTTGAATGAATAGGTACATCAAATGTGCACTACTTGAGGTACACATTTGTACACCTCAAGTAGTAATGTACTTGTACAATTACACATTTGTATAATACTTCATATTATACAGAGATGTGTTTCTGATTATCAGGTTAGTTTATCATTGCCTAAGACAGTGGTTACAGAATTGCTTCACCTTCTTTTGGATTTTCTCTGCTGATATGGCTCTACACATAAACGTTTAAATTAATGGGTTTTCTGTGTTTCTGACAAACAATAAGCCTAAGAACGAAGAAAAACTAATTTCCAAAAGAAATTCTGAAGCAATCTTTCACTACAGGAATTCGTCTGTGATGAGAATAATTATTTCCTAACTCACATGGTAAGAACACATTTGCTTAGAGATTGGATTCCTTAAAGCCAGCCTCACAACCTTGTAAGAATCTGGAGTTAGAAGAAAAAGAAAAATAGTTTTGTTTTATTATGATGGTAGGTATATTACACTGTAGCAGAATGACCCAGACCAAAATGTTGCAATATTTTGGAAGATTTGCTGTTTCTGGGATCTCTGCATGTACCCAACAGACTGATACCAGGGATTCAAATTCATGTTTTCTGAGCAGACAACCTCTGTAGTAGTGAATATAGATCCAGACAGATTTAGAAAAACAGTTTTAAAACAGTGGACATGTAAAGACATTTTATGCAGGACACCATACTTGGACAGGAAATTTTGGAGCAAAACAAGGAGCAAATATATCATATAACCTGATATGGAACTCCAACCCTTCTTATGAAGGAAATGAAAGTCAGATAGGCTACCAGGATAAAGAAACCACTAGATGGGCTTCAAGTCAATAACAATGATATGACTACACTGGATATAGGATTTTGCTTTTAGAGGTAAGACTGCAGATAGAGTCTTAGTTCTGCAGATAACTGC
Organism: Colobus angolensis palliatus; assembly: GCF_000951035.1. Classification (NCBI taxonomy): domain Eukaryota; kingdom Metazoa; phylum Chordata; class Mammalia; order Primates; family Cercopithecidae; genus Colobus; species Colobus angolensis. Next base: position 2,649,278 of record NW_012118599.1, read on the forward strand.
AGGAAGAATAAGGCAAAGATATGCAGGCTTTTATTTTCTTATAAATGTTCTACCTGAGATGCTTAGGAACTTCATTTTTAAGAAAAGCTCATGCCTAGTAAATGAAGTGGTACTGAATATGAGAAAGTGCTAATTAATGCTACATCAAAGATGGATAAAAATAGACTCCATGGGAAAGCAAAATGAAATGTGGGTATTCCCTACCATCCCTTAATTTTCTACTTGAGCCAAATGTTAATCAACCTAGGGTTCAATATATCTAAGAGCAGGTACTTTTATCGATATGTTCTGCCAAGAAGCTACGAATTTTATCACAGATTGACGAGCAGATGATAGCTCATGAAATCGCATTTTTTGCATGAAAATATTAATATCACACATGATCCTGTGTACCTAATGTTAATTATCTAAACAACACTATACCATGCCTACCATATTCCTTATATCCTGATGTATCCGGAAGCAAGAAGATTACAAGTGTAGTATCACATGTAATTTGACCTATGAAAAGAAGTATGGAGAAAATTGATAAATGTGTGTGCCCAGTTCATACTCTGGTCAGAATGACCTGCTGTAGAACTGAGAGAACCGTCCTTCTGTATTTACTATGCTGATGGAATATGCATTAAAACATCTACACATCTACAACAATGTGACATGTGCTGAGCAAAGAGAGAGCAAAGACCAAAATCATATATCGTGATCAATGATAATTGACTAGGGTAATATCTTATGAAGAGAAACTTTAAGGGAAAACTTTATCCCTTTGATGTTAGGAATATAAATAGCTTTTTACCTTCTCATAGAATCTTAGTACTGGACGGAGACTCAGAAATTATAGCATACTCTAAGGGTTGGCCAGCTATGGTTTACAGGCAAAATCTACCCTGGGATGCCCGTTTTTGTTAATAAAATTTTATGGAATATCCATGATCATTTAATTGCATGTTGTCCATGTCAGCTAATGGTAGAGTTGAGTAGCCAACACCACATGGCCCACAAAAGCAATCAGACTCTAATTCAATTTATATATTTCATAGATAAAGTGACTGAGACTCAAAAGGTTAAATAACATTTCAAGATTATATGCTTAAGTGGCTAAATTATCACTAGCGTCTTAGAAGCAGATAATAACACAAGCAATAAAAATTAGGACTAGAAAAAGGCAGAAAAGAGTAAAATCATTTCTAGCTGTGGTGAAGAGGAAAGGCATAATAGGCCTTCGATAATCTGTAGAAGATGCCAGGGGAAATGAACATATATCTGAAAGAGAAGAGCATCAAATAATGTAAGGAGCCAGCTTTCATGCATTCACAGAGAAATCGTGAAAGTTTTGGAAGAAAGAGGGATTGCAGGCAGCCATAGGAAGATAAAACAAGTGATAGTGAGCAAGATATATTAATAAATGGAAAAGTGTGGGATTGGACGTAGGGGAAACACTTGGGTCATTATAGCAATATTCTAACCAGGGTTTCATTTATCACATCCAAGTTTCATTTGTATCAAGAAATGTAATGAACACAACTGTTACATTGATGGGAATGGAGAAGAGTAATATTTAATGCATTTATCTTAAGGATCAAAATAAATCAAAGTTGTCACTTAATGCCACAGTTAGTATTCATTAATCATGTGCAAAATTTGTTTTTTCTGCAACTGTTTCCTTTTTATTGTAGCACAGACTTGGGCTGACTTTCTCTTTTGTCTTATTGAAGTAATCAGTAATATCCTAGATATTTCTATGCAGAGAAGACATTGCAAATTGCCATAGCAACATATGCCTTTTAACAAAACTCTTGGTTCATTCATTCATCAGAATTCTCTCTCTCTCTCTCTCTCTATATATATATATATATAAATGTATATAAATAATCCAGCAAGTGCTCTCTTTTTCATGGGACAACCAATTCATGTTTCAGCTGACAGAGAGAAGTCAGAAGCCACTTTACTCTTAGCCCTGATGTCCTCTCCCTCCACCCCCACATCTCTGGAAATTCACAAACATAAACTTTCTGAATCGCTATGTGAATTCTATTGTATTTGATAATTTGAGAGCAACACCTATGACAGAGGTATTAGATTATAAAATAAAATCAACCAAAAAGTATTTAATAGCTAACTTTGGAAGGTAGCACTGTACCAGGGCCTAATAACATTTTATTTCACAGGCATCCCCAAATCTGAAGTCTATAGACATTTAAACTAGTTGAGTCCAGGCGCAGTGGCTCACGCCTGTAATCCCAGCACTTTGGGAGGCCGAGGTAGGCGGATCACCAGAGGTCAGGAGTTCAAGACCAGCCTGTCCAACGTGGTGAAACCCCATCTCTACTAAAAATACAAAAATTAGCCAGACATGGTGGCAGGTGTCTGTAATCCCAGCTACTCAGGAGGCTGAGGCAGGAGAATCATTTTAACCCAGGAGGCGGAGGTTGCAGTGAGCCTAGATCATGCCATTGTACTCCAATCTCGGCAACAAGAGCAAAACTCTGTCTCAGACAAAACAAAACAAAACAAAACAAAAACAAAAAAACACCAGTTGAAAGCCATTTTATAAACCAGCTAAAACATAATCTCAAACTTTGTATAATCCATTGCTCCCAGATCTCTATAAATTTAATGAACTGCCTATAATTCCCTTCCTTAATTGAACAATTGTTCATGTACCACATCTGTCTTTGATATTTCCGAACTAAAAAGGTTTTGTTTTCTACCACAGTGATTTAATGCAATCCAGTAGAAGTTAAGTGTAAATGACCCAATTCCTACCACTTATGTGGCTTTCTTAGAACAAGTAGAATCACATTATCTAAGATCATAAAAAATTTTATCGCATTTACCAAAATATTGTTTCTTCCTGTCATTACATTTCTCTTTTCTTTACTGTCTTTATTCATCTACCTGTGAAATCAAGGTAAGGTGGGTCAAAAATTAAATAAATAAATAATACATTTAAAAAATAAATGTAAAAATTATATCACATCATAGATAAGTATTCATTAATATCATAATTAGAATCAATCTAAATTCTAATTTTTAATCTGAAAATACATTCAGAGTAACAAAAAAGTTAAAGAATGTTTGAATTTTAAAAATTAAAGAAAGTATAAAGTGAGCATAAGGGGGCAGACATACTGTTTCATTTAATCCTCACAATAAGACAGAGGGAAACTTATTATCCCTGTGCAACAGATGAGAAAACTCTGATGCAGAGAGATCATACGACCTGCCTGAGATCACCCAGCGAGGACAGAACTATCACTGGAACCTAAGCTTGACCCCAGTATCCTCATTCTTTATGCTATAAGGCGTTCCTTCACAATCAAGACTAGTCCTACACTTGACCTCAAGTCAAAAGAGTCTCTCTGTCTCTCTCTCTCTCATACACACACACACACACAGGTTTTGTAAGTGACATTTTTTTGGAATGTAAAGATAGCTTTCTAAGAATTCTTTTAAAAACAACACTCCTACAATGCATTTGCCTGAATAAAAGGAAAGCTCTTCCTTCTTGCTGTTGTTTTTCGCCTTGTCTTGCTTTGTTTTGTAATAAGTCAGTTCATAGCAATAGCACTTACAGAGTGGAACAGACCTGATCAGTGTTTGAGATGATGAACCAATGAAGGACCAGTGTCAAACAAGACAAAACAAATGGAGCACAAACTGTTCTGTCAAGTTGATTCAGTACTGACAGACAAGGCAACATGATTCAATGAGCACTGAAAACAGAAAAAAAATAAAGCCCATCTATCAGTTTCAACATCCCCAGGGCCCTCTGCACCTCTGCTCTTCTGACAGTGAGTTCAGCTCAAAAGATCCCAGCAGTCCTGTGGGACCTCTCAGTGGCTTCCTTGAGTGACTGATTGATGGCTACAACAAATCCGAGGGTCATAATTTACTTTATTTTATTTATCAAGGCTCTCCATGTTATTCATCTCCATATCTCCAGAACTAACAGGATGACTGGTACACAACCATCACTCAGTAAAATTTGTTGAAAGTTTGAATTAAGAATAAATTTGAGAGTATAAAAAAAATGAAATAATTTCTATTTCATATTATATATTTCATAATTTATAATTTATATTAGTTGAATTTTTTTCACTTTGTAGTAAGGTTCAAATATTTTTGGAAGTCATTCAACGTAACAGCCAAAGGATTTTCTTAGCCTTCATATAATTTTTGCTTTTCACCACCTTTAGTACATGCACAATATAGAAATGTATTAATGTCAAGTAAACCCACATAACAGAAATCATATTTGTCAGGAATTAAGGTGGGCATAAAATAATATTGTAATGAAACTTGTGCATGCAATTGTAACAGCAGACAGGAATTCAAAGATTCAGCAGGAAGAACCAACTGTCATTTATTATTTTCTTTTTCTTCAGACTTCAATGGGCATTTTTTCAGTCCTGATTTTATTTGACATCTCAGCAACATTCCACACTACAGGCCATTCCTGCCTTCTTAGGACTCTCTTTCCCCTAGGTCTGTGTGACATCAGATTCTCCTTCTTTTCCTCTTCCCTGTTTGGCCATTTCATTCCCATTTTCTGATAATCTTCAGTAATTTAAAAACTTCTGGAGGTAATTATAAGGTAATTGTCATTGAAAAAATTCTGATTAAACTATCTGGCCCTAAAGCTATGTGGGGTAGTATTATTTTATTTCCTCAATGGTTTACCCTATAATCATTTACTTAATCTAATTTTCAACTCAGATTAAATTTATGTGCTTCCAGAAAATTAAATCATAAGGATTGGTGAGTTGGTTTTAATAATATCATGATGGCAATAATTATAATAATGATATTTATATAGTAATAGTTGTTGCTAACTCTGTGTATAGTGCTTCAATTATTTAACGCTGTTCTGACTGCTTTCCATACACTAACTCAATACCATACTCCTAGTTCTAATACAGCCAAAAATATTCCTATAGATAAAATTTATAATTTTAAAATGTACTTTAATAGCAAGATTCTAATGTTTTAGCTCAAAAATCCTGGATTACATTTTAAGTTTTAAAATTTATTTATATAGTATACATATAGAGATTATCATATATATGTGTGTTCCTACATTCTAAAAGTTCCAGACAATTTAGTGAGCATGAAACAAGCTTCTGGATTTCTTTTGAATTGTTTGAATGTGTATAATAGTGTATTTCTTTCCATATCGATAGACCAAAGTTCTTTTCCTTTCTAAATTTTACTAATTTTCTCTCTCACTGAATGTCAGTCATCTTTTTGCAAGCAAAAGGTGATTTTCTAAAAATTATGTGAGAGTTACTACATATGGGAAGATGAGTAAGCTCATGAGGAGCAAGCATATTAAGTGACTTACTTTCAAACACCAGCCTTACAGCTCATGTTTCAAATTTGTCTTACAAACATTATATATTGAAATAGCTCTTGAACTCTGGGGCTATCTTGCAAGTCGTGAGAACCAGGAATGTTCAATTGAAAAATGTCAAATATGTACTTTATTACTTTTGTGATCAGAAAACAGTAAACATTATTTAAAAATATATCTGAATATATTTCACATATTGTATATCATATACCTAGATGTAGGCTTCAAATGTGTAATAAAAAATGTACAAGCCTTCAAAATTTCTATTTAAGAATCCTTGAAAATTAGCATTTCTCTAAAGAAAACAAAATGCAGGGTACTTAATAGTAGTTTTTGAAAAGTAAAACTATTTATATTATCTTCTTTATAAATTAAAAATATATATTCAATTTAAGTTGTTCTGAGGTTTTTGTTTTGTTTTTTAATCTCACTTGGAAAAATAAACAAGAAAATCACTACATAAATTTGAAAAAAATGAGAGCAACGAAGCAATGTGTATAATACCTAATAGTAAAACTAAGTGGAAGATGTTGAACTATAATAGTGAGTATTCTGAACAAGATACCCCAGAATCAAACCCTAATAAATTTAGGTAAGAATTTAATAAGCAATAAAATGCATTAAAAGAGTGAGGAAGAGGTACATTATTAATTATGCCATATTGAAGCTTTTAGTTCAGAGTTTGAAGAAAAAAAAATTAGAGCTTCACCACACATCATATGCCCAAGTATCTTTCAGGCACACTTTTGACATAATTACATAATAATTTAATAATGTATAATAATATAATAATTTAATAACTATATTTAATATTTTAATTATTTGATTATTATTACTTAATAATTACTTTAACATACAACTTATAATTATATGTTATATATAATATATTATAATATATGTTACATATTATAACACATATGTGGCATAATATTTAGTATAATATATAACTTTTAAAAATCTAGAATAAAAGTTAAAATATTATACAGGTCAAAACCATAAGAAATAAAATTATGAAATTGAACAATAATGGAATTTAGTCAATATTCTAAAGGGATATTTCCTCTCTGTGGACTCAATGTTTGTGTCCCCTCAAAATTCATATGTTGAAATCCTAACTCCCAATGCAATGGTATTAGGAGGTGGGACCTTTGGGAGTGATTACTTGATGAAGGTAGAATTCTCATGAATAGGATTAGCCCCTAAAAAGGACACCACAGAGAGCTCCCCTGGTCCTTTTGCCATGTGAGGACACAGTAGGACAGTCATCTATGAACAAGAAAGCAGGCCCTTCATCAAACACCAAATATGCTGATGTGACAATCTTAGACTTTCCATCCTCCAACACTGTGAGAAACAAATGTTGTGTAGGTCACACAGTGTATGGTATTTTTGTTACAGCAGTCTGAAGGAACTAAGACAGCTTCCAATGCATAATGAGTTCATACACAAGTTTTTAAAACTAGCACTCTACTAGAAAAATTAACAAAGAACAACAATAAAGAGTTCACAGTAGAGAATATTCAAATGAATAATTAACATGTTCGCCTTGAATTCTGGGGCCATTTTCTACTCCAGTTTTCACTTGTACCATCTCTACAGCACCTGCACACGCTCAGGTAGGGTTCTTCTCTTTGCTTCTATATACCTTTATGCCATTCATTTCTAAACCAATGAATTTACAATATTACATGTCTATGTAGCTGCCTCCACTATTAGACGATGTGCACTTCAAGGTCAGGCAAATTTATGTATGTATTTCCTGGAGCTCATCTCTGCCAAAGTGCATCAGGAAAATATTCCTTTTACTTTTTAAATACTATTCAGCTTCCGCTACTAGCATTGCGGTTTACTGAAATTCTCTTTCTTTTCTTTGGTCACAGTTTCTGGACTCAAATTTATCTCAAAGTAGAATGACTCAGAACTAGGATGCTGAACTGAACGGCTTGCAAAAGTGAAAGAAATATTGTTCTGTTTATCGGAAACATCATTTCACAGGATATGGGGGAAAGAGATGTCACATGAACACATCTTAGAATTTACACTGTAAACCAAACAATGTTGCTACAAAGGCATGTAAGTTAATATAGAAATAATGGAAGAATGTGAAGAAAACTCAGAGACAGTGAAGAAAGCCAGGATAGGCTCCAAGATCAATAAGTAGTCATCATTAAATAGAAGAATATCCCCCTGTCTTAGCTACCTCTTAGTATCATTTTTTATTGGATTCCTCTTTGCTCTATATTTACCCGTAAGTTCCTTCAGATTCCTTTCATATGTCATATTCTGTCTCACTGTGAGATTAGGCATTTCCTGCTCATATTTCCTGGAGCAGGCTTCTGTTTTCATATATCATTTATACTTTCTATTTGCCCTACTACATTGCACAGTAGGTGCCACTTTTTCCTGGCAACCTTTCTGGTCCCCAGATTTGGAATTATGTGCCTTCTTAGATAATGCACGTCTTCACTACTCAATGTATGTTCCTATCCTATCTCCATCTACACACTTAAGATATTAGACATTGGCACTTGCTTCTCTCTCTCTCTCTCTGTCCTTCTTCTCTCTCTCTCTCCATGCTGAGGACAGAGGCACTATTCTATTGATGTTTGTATTCTTAAAGCCTACCATAGTACTTGACATATATTATGTGCTTTTAAAGAGTTTCTTGTTGAAGAAGAAAAAAGCAAAAATGTTTTAATCTATATATTAAGCACATAGTTCAAAGCAAGTAAGAATAGAATTTTAGATATTAAAAAAGCTGCATTTGTTTTTATCATAAAGAATTTTCTAGTAAAAGAGGGAATACAGCAATTGCTTGAGAAAACCTCAGAGGTGACCAGATTTTGAGGAATATTGACAGTGGATTGTACATACACACACATGCACACATACATGTACACATATAAATACAGTATTCATAGACCATTAATTTTGAAGTCAGATAACCTAAAGAGTTGTCGTAACATTCTCAGTCTCTTATTTCTGGCAAAATGAAATAATTCCCATCTCATAAGGGTTTTAAAAGTATGAGGGTTGTATTTCGTGACAGTTCTAATACACTTGTTTAGTGATAGTTCTACTGCAGTGATTATGGGTATAGTTGGTATCAAAAGCAAGTATTACTTTATTCATAATTTTGAGACAAGGTCTCTATGTTGCCCAGTCTGCTCTTGAACTCCTAGGCTCAAACAAGATTTTTGCCTCAACTTCCTAAGTAGCTGGTACTACAGACACACACCATTGCACCTTGCTGTTCAAGCTTATAAAGCAGGGATTCTCTAAATTTCTCTGTGAAGACTCTCTAAAGACAGAACATATAATCTCAGAGACCCTGAGAGATATAGACCAAGGTAACTCTCTATAAACTTAAAATTTGAATCTCTAATGGTTTTTTCATTTAAAATTTATGCAAATTTGGAATTCCACTCCAAAATATAACTCTATTAAAATGTTCCTATCAAATCTTTTCATTTTCCAGTCACCTTTGCATTTGGGCAGAGCCACTGAATGAGTTCTAGCCAAGGGAATATGAATGGAGTTGTGGATTGTTTCTGAGTTAAGGCTTTAAGAAGTGCATTTAAGAAGACTTCCTTATGCTTTACTTCATTGTCCCTATGCTGGATGAGATCACAACATGTGACTCTCACAGATGATAGATCAAGAAAATGGAAAGAGCTTCAAAGCCCTGACACCATATAATGAAGAGTCACCCAACAATTAAAATCACCCATCTTAAACTATTATGTGAACAAGAAATAAATTTCTATTCATATGTTTGAATTATCAAATATTTTGAGTCTATTTATGGTAGCTGCTACTGTTATTCAAAGCAGTGCACCCCACCAAAAAAGAAAAGTGCAAGGAAAAGAGAAGTCTTTTGCAATCGAAAGACATTCTAACACCTGAATTAAATGTTTTTGCAAAGTCTATACTAATTATCGCACATTTATTTGCATTTGCTAAATAAGCATAGTAGAAATGTTCATTCAACTGTCTTAGACTTCCCCATGCATTAAGAACCTCTAATTAAAACATCTGCTCCGAATTGATCAATTTGCCAGGAGTTAAACAAAACATAGCATGAAAATTCAGACTTAGCGTTCAGTTGTTATTCAAAAAGACAGAGGAAAAAGAAAAGATAAATTGGGAAAAACAAGTGGTGGCCCCAATAAAACTATGTCAAATAATTTGTAATTGCCCCAAATAATAATTTATGATCTTGGATTTCTTAAAATTTATTCGCATGGCAAATATGGTAAAATACATTAAAATTCAATACTAATGCATTATTTTATGCTCTCCTAAAAGGCAAATATATTCAATCGAAGCTAGATAGGCAGATGACAGGTAGATAGACAGATAGATAGACAGATAGACAGATAGATAGATATCAATGGTTTATGACTACAAAGTATGGCAATGCATTGAGGCACCTACTGTAGAAAATCACAGCTTTTAATACTTTATAAAACTGTATTCTTAACCTGTAAAATGTTATTTCCTTATTATTACATAATTACTTTTTTATTTTCTCATAATGATTTTAAAAATCTAATAAATCAAAAAGAAACTAAAGAATCCTAAAATCATTGAGATCAAAATTACCATGACAAATGATTATGTGAACAAAATATAAACTTCCATTAATATATTTGAATTATTAAATATTTTGAATCTATTTTGGTTCAATCATTTTTCTATCATCTCCAAATTCCTCAATTCTCTCCTTTTATCAGTCTTATGTCATTTGTCACTCTTTCTGTCATTTTAGTAACATAACAATATTTGAGTTGATGTGTTATGCATATCCTAAACCCTTTTTTCTTTTCTGATTCTTTATTCCACCCATTTGGAGAATCATTAGTCTTGGATGAACTCATTTTCCCATTTCTCTTTGCATACAGCTGAGCAGTTGACCACAACTGCAGAAAGCACACACAAGAGAGCAGAATGGTATCATTACTAATGCCTAATGATCTCTTTGGGTTCCCCTGGTCATCTTCCCCTCCTAAACACCTAGATGACCATGGCAAACCATCTAATTTTCCTCACATTTCTAAATACACATTCCTCTCCTCCCACCACATCTTTTTTCTACAGATAACCTAAACTTCTAGTTCCTAAAGATGAAAGAGGCAATCCAACAGAAAATTTTCTAAACTCACTACTACTCTAAACACCAAAATATATCCAACTAACCTTATTTTCTCTCCAGATATAATAGAGTTACCACTTGGTCCCCTCTCTAAGACCAACCTCTATGCATGCTCTTTAAATCCCAACCCTTCCAGGCTTCCAGCTTTCTAAGAAACCCTACACTAGCAACTCTCTCCTACTTTTTTCTTTTTAAACCTCACTGGCCTCTCCCACTCTGTCTCTGTAAACTCATATTTTTCTAGTCAGTAAATAAATATTGAATTTTCCCGTGGCTTAGTCTCAATCAGTCTGTCTTCCTTCTTTATCTGAGTAGCCTTATCCATGCTGAACTTTTCTCTCTCCTGTGAGATCAGCAAATCTGCTTATCTTCTCTGATATCCATTGGCACTTTTATGTTTCAAAAACATCTCAAAACTATGAAGTCCTACAGTAGACTTTTTATCCATCTTATTGTATGTCACCATTCCCCATCAAGCCATAATTCTAAAGATGGATCACTCTTGACTTCTCCCTCCCCATGCCCCATTACAAACTCACATCATGTCTTACAGCTTTTCTCCCTAAATATGTCTTTATCCATTCATGTCTCCCAACTCTTCAACCATCTTACCCAAGCCCAAACTCTTATCTTTTACTTGTAATACTGAAATCTGCCTCTATATCACACTCCATACACTCAGAGCAATCTAAATAATGCAAACAAAGATTGTGCCACTTTTCTACTTAAAAAACTTCAATTACTTTCCTTTGCTCTTTGTATCTTTAACCACATACTTAACATCCTTGACAAAAATCTGTGATATGGTCTACAAGTCCTGCCTTTTGTGATTCAGCAAATACAATCGTCCTTGTGTCCACACAGTGTTGTGTAGTCTTCTATGCAAAGGGACTTCACACAAGTTGCTCCCTTTGCATGTTTCTATACAATCCATAAATCTCAGCGCAGACTACTTCCTCAGTGACATTTCTCAGATCTTCAAAATTGGGCCAAATCTATCATATGTCCTCTTACCACTTTCTACCCCGCCTTTATAAAATAAAATTGCAAAAATTCACTCACAACTTCAGTCTCTACTTCAATTTCTAGTTCTTTTTCTATTTCCACCACATCTGCAGTTTCTTTCTCCACTGAAGTCTTCGAATCCACCCACAGTAATCCCTGAGGATTGGAATCAACTTCTTCCAAACTCCTGTGAATGTTGATATGTTGAACTTCCATAAATCACAAGTTTTCTTAATGGCATCTAGAATACAGAACACCTTCCAGAAGTTTTCAATTGACTCTGCCAAGATCCATCAGAGAAATAATTATCTGGCAGGTATAGCCTTATGAAATGCATTTTGAGTAACAACACTTGAAAGTAGAAATTACTTCTTGTTTCATGGGCTGCAGAATGGGTATTGTGTTAGCACACATGAAGACAACATTAATCTTGTACATCTCCATCAGGGCTCTTAGATGATTAGGTGCATTTTCAATGACAAGTAATATTTTAAAAGGGATCTTTTTCTTTTTAAGTAGCAGATCTCAAAGTGGGCTTACAATATTCAATGAACCACGTTATAAACAAATTTGCTGTCATCCAGGTTTTATTGTTCCACTTCTAGAATGCACGCAGAGTTGATTTAACATAACTCTTAAGGGCCCTAGGGTTTTTGGAAGGTAAATAAGCATTGGCTTCAACTTCAAGTCACCAGCTGCCTTAGACCCTAAAAAGCGAGTCAGCCTGTCCTTTGAAACCTTTATGCCAGGCATTGATGTCTCATCTTTAGCTATAGAAGTCCTGGATGGAATCTTCTTCCAATAGAAGACTGTTTCACCCACATTGAAAGTGTGTTATTTAGTGTAGCTACCTTCATCAATTATCTTAGTTAGATCTTCTGGATAACTTGCTGCAGTTTCTCCATCAGTACTTGCTGCTTCACTTTGTACTTCTATATTATGAAGATGGCCGCCTTCCTTAAGCCTTATGAACCAATCTCTGCTAACTGCAAGCCTTTCTTCAGAGGCTTACTCATCTTTGTCAGCCTTCATTGAATTAAAGAGAGTTAGGGCCTTGCTGTAAATTAGGGTTTGGCTTAAGGGCATGTTGTGGCTTGTTTGATTTTCTTTCCAGTCCACTAAAACTTTCTCCATTTCAACAATAAGACTGTTTTGCTTTCTTAATATTTGTATATTTGTTGGATTAGCACTTTTAATTTCCTTCAAAGTTTTTTCCTTTGTATTCACAATTTGGCCAACTTTTTAGTACAAGAGGGCTAACTTTTGGCCAGTCTCCAACAACATGCCTTCCTCACTAAGCTTAATCATTTCTAGCTTTTGATTTAAAGTGAGAGATGTGTGACTACTCTGATATGGTTTGGCTCTGTGTCCCCACCGAAATCTCGTGTTGATTTACAATCGCCAGTTTTGAGGAGGGGCCTAGTGGGAGGTGACTGGATCAGGAGTAGATCTCCCCCTTACTGTTCTTGTAATAGTGAGTTCTCATGAGATTTGGTTGTTGAAAAAGTGTGTAGCACTTCCCTCTTCTCTCTCTCTTTCTCCTATTGCCATGTTAAGATATGGCTTCTCCTTTGCCCTTTGGCCACGATTGTAAGTTTCCTGAAGCCTCTCCAGTCATACCTCCTGCACAGTCTACGGAACTGTGAGTCAATTAAACCTCTTTTATTTATAAATTACCCATTCTCAGGTAGTTCCTTATAGCAGTGTAAGAACGGACTAATACATCTTTCTTTCACTTGAACCCTTAGAGACCTTTATAGGAGTATTAATTACCATAATTTTAATATTGTTTTGTCTGAGGGAATATATAGGCCTAAGGAAAGGAGAGAGATGAGAGAACGCCCCTTTGGTAGAAGAGTTAGAACATACACAATATTTAACAATCAAGTTTGCCATCTTATATGGGTTTGGTTTGTGGCACCCCAAAACAATTACTATAACAACACCAAAGATCACCAATCACAGGTCACCATAACACATGTAATAATCAAAAAGTGGGAAATATTGTGAGAATTACCAAAATGTAACACAGACACTCAAGCAAGCACATGCTGTTCGAAAAAAAATGGTACCTTTAGACTTTCTCCATGTAGGTTGCCACAAACTTTCAATTTGTAAAAAAAAAAAACATAGTATCTGTGAAGCACAAGAAACCAAAGCACAGTAAGATGAGGTAGGACTGTATACCTTCAGTAAAATTCTGCTCCACAAACAGAAATGACAAGATGAAAAAAGGTCAATGTTTATACTAATTCTTTCCTGTAGTTTTCTAAAAATTTTACTGTTGAATTTATTCATTTAAGTTATTGCACTAATTCCTAAGATTTATAAGCAAAAGTAAATGGCATTAATGCATTACAACCAACTTGAGACTTGGGGATTAAATAAAACTTAAACCTTCAGTGGACAGGGACACAGAGCAAATTCTAATGGGCATAGAGATGTGGAATAGGACCATGATATGGAGAATACTGGCTGGGATAAAAATCTGAAATACCACATTTTGTTGATTGTAAAACACAATTTTTTGACATTTTAACATCTCTAAAATTGGGATTCATACCATAATCAATGGAGTTTATTAGTTTAATCAGGAATATTTTCCTCTTTTTATTGGTATATAAAATAAGGCCATATTTCAAAATAAATGGTGTTATTTACTCAATTAAATGCATTTATAGCCACAGCATCAAAGATTAGGATGACAGAGTTTTTGAAAAGAGAAGAGAGAGGAGGGAAATAAGGCTATTAGGAGTAGATATATGTGTTACAGGTTTGTATCTACCTCCCACAGTCCTGTGAGTTGCATGTATGCGAATATACAGCCGTTATCACCCTATGCTAGAATCAATTGTGAATGTATCTGCCTCACCTGCTAAACTCCTTAAGAGGAGGACTACAAATCAATCCCCCTTGTATTTCCTAGTTCTGGGCACTTGATAGAAGATCAAATTCATTTGTTCAATAAGTTAAATCTAATTCACCTTCTACAGAAAGTGCAGCAAACAGAATTTGCTGTGATACATTAGTTAGGTAATTCTTAGGAGTATATTAAGTTCTCTGATAAGGAATATTTACTCACTTGAGCTATTTGATGACTCTAATTCATTAATGCATTAATTTATTGATGGTAGTAATTACCAAATCAGGAAATCTTAATGGAGAAATGAATTAAAATCTAACTTCTCCAGGGCACCTACCAACACTCAGGTGACCTAAGATATTTGTAAAATTAAAAAGTATATATTTTCCAAAACTAATTTGCCTACTAGCAGACTTAGCCTTAATTGTTACATGAGTAAAGTAAATTTATAAAGATCCCAATTTTCTAGGAGTTTATAGAAGTGAATTCACTATTGCAACTGACACACCAAATGTGAACATACAACGATAGAGGATTAAATATAAACACATTTACATGTTGTTCAAACTGAGCGTGAGTGAATATAATATTAGAGAAAAGAAAACATGACCAGTATGATAAATAGGTGGTAGAAATTATAAATGATCAGTTCTAATAAATCAAGGGAGACTCCAAACAGTGAATGCAATTTTAGTTCTATGAATAATAGAAAAGTATAGATCAATCACTTAGTGTGTGGTAGAAAATTTTTTCTAGATCAAGGATGCCCCTAGACTGGGCAAAAATTGATAATGAAACATATATAGGAAGAAGTTTAGAAGGAATTAGACTTTTGAATTTATTGGAAATGGAACTTTAGGTAGAGCTGAATTTTCAGTTACAGTGACACTGTTAAGACATTTTATTCCATTTACCTTCCTGAAAAGTCCCTGAACAATTAAGAATGGAAAGGCACAATAAAATGGAATGAATATTAAGACTTTAGTGATTTCTATCTTTAATAAATTCAAACAAATGGCCGTAATTTCAAAACACAACTTTGAAGAATAAGAAAAAAACCTGTTGTTCTGTACCAAAGTTAAGAACGGATGCTGAGACGGCACTCACCACAACCATCCCCCTGCACCACTGGACCTGAATAGGAAAAACTTCCCCTTAGAAGTACATAATACAGTCTAGAAACACCCCTTAAGATTCTTGTAATAAGGACCATCTGCAAGCTAATGCAATCAGATGTCAATCCCTTCCCGCACTACCCATTGGAGGTAAGCTGAAAAAGAAATCCCGTATTAGAAGTCAATTGGGTTGTCAAAGTCCAGGCCAGCCCTTCAGGGCTGATGGCTAAATGATGCAGCAGGGTGAAGTAAAAAAAAAAAAAAAAAAGGCAAAGAGTAGTAGTAAGGGATTTATTATAAGTCCCATGAAACTATCTGAGCTATGAACTAAGGGCAGAACTCCCAGGATAACAGAAAAGTTTGATTTGACGAGCACAGGTTCATTTACAAACTTTTATCAAAGCTGAAGAGTGCCTCAGCTCTCTCCTCTAATTTCTCCCTAATCTATTTTTTTTTTGACAAATAACTTCTCCATGTAAAGATAAGTAACAGCAAAGGAAAACTAGCACACAACATAAGGAAAAAACTCATTGATTCATTGAAAAGAGAAAATATTAAGTGCATTACTAATCAGCAGATGAGTACCATATTAGGTGGTTTGGCTACATCAGTAAATAATACAGACAGCTGCTCTCGTGGAATGTCATTCTAGTAAAGAAGACAGACAATACACAATCAACATGAAAAAACTAATTAAATTATACATTATGTTAGAAAGTGATAATTGTATAAAATTTTTAAAAATAAAGCAGGTAGGGGAATCAGGATTGCTGGAGCAGAGGGCAAGTCACAAATTAAATAGGGCAGCCAGGGAGGACGTATTAAGAAGGTGAAACCTGAGCAGAGACTGGGTGTAGACACAGACACTAAGGAACTGGATAAACAGTAGAAGAGCATTTTAGGCAGAGGAAAAGGCACTGGGGTACGTGTTGCTGAAACATTAAATAATCACTAGAGCAGGAAATCAAGGTACAGATGGGTAGGAGCTGAGATCAGAAAGTTAATGGGAGTGGGAGTCGGCGAGAAGGTGAGTCCTAAGAAAATGCTGGCCCTTGTAAGTCATTGTGAGAAATTTGGCTTTTAATCTGATGGAATTGGGAATATATTGTAGGATTCTGAACAAAGAATAACAAGATCTAAGGTTCTAAAAGGAAAACCCTATTTTCTATGTTGAGACTAGACCGTCAAGGAGCAAAGATAAATGCAGTAAAATCTGTTAGAAGCTACTTCAGTAATCCAGGTACAAAATAATAGGTAATGGTGGCTTAGGCAAGGGTGATGGTAGTTCAGATAGTGAACAGTGGTTGAGTTCTGGATATAGGTTGAAAGGGCCAAGAGAGGTTGTGACATATTGAAAGTAAGTTGTGAAGTAAAGGAATAAAGGATGACTCCAAGGCTTCTAGCAGAGAATATAGAAGAACAGAGCTGTCATTAATTAAGACAGAAAAGACTGATGCTGTTTAGCAAGAATAAATGGAGAAGATCAGGAGTTCGGTTTTGGAAGTGCTGAATTTGAAGCATTTACCTCCCTAATAAGGTATCCAGGTGAGGATGTCAAATAGCCCATAGAATGTATTAGTCTGGAGTTCAGGAAAGAGGTCTGAGCTGAGATATAAATTCAGTTGATGTCAGCTTTTAGATGGCACTTAAAGCCAGGATGAACTCAGAGAATGATGAGCTCACCAGAGACAGAGTGAGACTAGAAGCAAGAGAATAACCAAGACCTGAGACTGGGGCATGTCAACATTAAGAAGTGTAGAAGTACAGGGGAAAAATACAGCAAAGTACAATGCAAAGTTGTGGCCAATTAGAAAAAAATCAGATGAAGAGGATGAGTAGGTCTGGGATCTGACCAATGAATTTAGCAATGTGGATGCCTTTGATAACCTTGAAACAAATATTTTTGTGAAGAGGATGGGGGTAATGAAAACATGATTGGTGCAGTTTAAGAAAGATTGGAAAGAGAACTGAAAGTGATTCCAGGCAAATCTTGTAAGGAGTTTGCTGTAAAGAGTGAACACAAATGGAGTGTGGAGGAAGCAGAGTCCAAAAAAGTGTTGTTTTTTTTTTTTTTTTAATCTGAGAGATAACAACACTATTTCATGGTGGTAGAAATAAAAATGATTATAGAAAAGAAAAAGGAAAAATTGCTTCTTCATGTCCTTGAGTAGCTAAGAGGGCCTAGAGTCTAAAATAAATGAAGAGAGATTTAGACTAGAGCGTATCCTTTGTTGAAGAATCAAAAATGTCTCATTTTATTGAATTTTATTAAATTCAAGTAAAGTTAGCCTGAATAGCAATATTTTTAAATGCCATATCCTATCCTGTCTTTCTATTTTTGTTTGTCAAACTTTTCACTAACAGAGAGAGAAAGAGAAGACTTACCTGACATGTTTTTTACCAAATATGATAATAATGATCTATGAGCATTAATATGACATAATTTGGGATTTTTTTTTTGAGACAGAGTCTCACTGTGTTGCCCAGACTAGAATGCAGATTTAAGCTCATTGCAACCTCCACTTCTAGGGTTCAAGCAATTCTCGTGCCTCAGCCTCCTGAGTAGCTAGGATTACAGTCTTCTACCACCATGCCCAGCAATTTTTGTAATTTTTTATAGAAATGGGGTTTCACCATGTTGGCCAGGCTTGTCTTAAATGCCTGGCCTCAAGCAATCCACTCACCTTGGCCTCCCAAAGTGATGAGATTACAAGCATGAGCCACCACACCTGGCCTGATTTGGTATTTTTTTACTATCTTCTTTTTAAGTTGTTAATTTTAGTAGAGAGTATATCTTCATTTTGTTAAAAATGACACATTTTTTAAAAATTAAGGCAAGCACCTTGTTCCATATAACCTTAAAAAGTAGGGTAATAGGAAGCTACCATAGGCTTCTAAAGACAAGTGATGCTGAGTAATTAAAACTATTCAGTTTTATAACCCTATTGTAATGGAAAAGTGTTTCTTTCAAACCTAATGTTTGAAAGAATGTTGAGAAACTGGCATTTTTATATACTGCTAGTGAAAACATTAGCAAAATTTTCCTTTTCAAAAAATTTGAAGTACTGCACTATCTTGTTTTCCTGTAAAATCTTTTTTCTTCCTTCCTTCCTTCCTTCTTTCCTTTCTTCTTTCTTTCTTTCTTTCTTTCTTTGTTTCTTCAATAGTTATATATCTAGGAGATTCATTAAAAATACTCCAAGATTTCAACTGAAGTTATTATCTAGGAATGGTGGAAACATTTACAAATACACACACACACACACACACACACACACACACACATGTTACATTTTTTCCAATTTGTAGATTCAGTATCCTACATTAACATGAAACATCACATTCTTCAATCCTAAGATACATGTATTTTCACATTCATGAAATCAACATGTCACAAAATTAGTATTATCTTAGATTCAGAGAAATGTGATAATTTTGTAATTGAAATATTAGAGTATTTAAGATAAAGGAGGGACAATGATTAAGGAGGCATCACACAGGATAGCTTGTCTGCATAGCTTAGAACTGAAAGGTGTTTCAAAGATCAGTAAGGAGAAGATAACAATTTGATTGTAGGTGAGGTTGCTTTGTGTAGGCTCAGTAAAATTCAGTCATTAAAGACATGTTCAATGGGAATGAAGTTATTTACCATAATATGCAATATGAGAAGACTGAGAGTTTTAGATGGAAAAGAAAACTTTGTAGCATTTCATTTGGATTAGAGTGGGACATTATGAGATATTTTAGTCAGAATAAAATTGAGAAGGCACTGAGAAAGTGGTCTCATAACCACACTGTCTGTCAGAGTACAGCCTATTTATAATATTACTCTTGAAATGCCACCACCAAATTTTGAACTTCTTTCTTGCCCTTGCATACATTAATATATTTTACTTTAAAAATTGATCAATCTAATTTCTACAATTCTCACATAAATATAAAATAACCTTACATTGAATTATAGGTGACCTTACTTCTCTTCCTGCTTAATCTTTGCTATTTGCAATTCTATTCAAAACCATCTCCCCAAGCCGTAATACGCCTTGGATTTGCTCTCTTCCCTTGATTATGCCACATGTAGAATTATTTCAATAATATATTTTCCTTGCCCTTAGAACAGATTCTTAAGGACATAGTTACAAGAAGTGAGAGATAGGAAATGATCATTTTTTCCCAGAATGCTGAGTTAGCCTTTTACTGGACTTTAAAATAATGACTAAACAGTGGCAAGGTTTAGATCGTTTTTCAGTTGTATCACAATCTCTCCTACAAAGGGGATTCTAGCATTTAAAACACTGCATATTCTTATTTTCAGTTTCATTTACCAAAAGAATTAAATGAATTTTTTTAATTGCCTTACCCAGTAAGTTTGACTGCATGTGTCTGAAGCTTTCGATATTTTTCTGACTCTTTGTTTGTGCTGGTAACATGCCTGTATATCCCTGTCTTATAATGGAAGAAATCCTCACGGACTTGCATTATGGCTAAAATAAAATCCAACAGAACAAATGGCACAGTATTAAAATACCATCTTTAAAAACCACCAGAAAATTTCACGGAACAACCAATGGGTAAATTGCAAGGAGCTGAATCTAAGAACGGGCTGTGCAATTCAGCCTAATTTTCTTTCCTATTTAATTTAATTAGTTGCAATATTTTTTGTCATCCTATAAAAACAACTTTTAGCTATTTAGAATATTAAGTACACACTATGCTTTTAAAACACCATCCAGTCTTAATCAACAGAGACACTACTACCAAAAATTAAGCCCTTGCAACAAAAGTACACTATACCTGGTCAGTGATTACTATTTCTCCGTTAACCTTGTGCTTTACCACAAGCCTCTTAAAACCCCAATTAAGCTAGCAGAGCCTAGCAAACTGGGCTTAAAGCAATTGTTGTTAATCCTCATAAGTAAATACAAATATTTCTTTTGTGACTTGGAATAAAAAAGCAAACTCCTAGCAAAATAAAACTTTGACAGGATTTCATCCTCCCAGCTCTGGAGAGATAAGCAATGTTGTACACTTTAAAAAGTAGAGCTTATTCTTTAGAAAGCTCTCCTTCTTCCCTCACCTAGATTACTTCATCTCTCTATTGTGTGCTGCTTTGTTGAAGGGCTTTGGCAATTCAGGGTGAAGACTTTAAACTTCCCTTGTAGAAGATATGAATTTAAAAAGTTTTAATTGGGCTTATATATGTATAGCTTGACAACTGTGTACAATACTTGTCTTAATTTGACAAGCATTTTAAATAAAACAGGAAGTAAGGTAACTAGTGTTTGACAGATCCTTTAAAAAAGCTTATACTCCAAAGTTAAATATAACTTTTCAATGTTCCTGTTTTTGTTTCATTTTTTAATGTTCCATGTCCTTTCTGATGCTGTACAAATAGTCGCAAAAGAGGTTAAAACTTCTTTATCTACTCTAAAACACATTCCTATAGGGTTTTAAGAATTTATGTAACTGTACTCTATGGAGATCTCTGCTTTTGTTCTCTATCCATCACCTATACTTACTTTTAATCCTACAGATTTTAGAAGAATGGACACAAAGTTATTCATTCAGGGTTCTACTGGCTTTTACACTCTTTCGTACTGAGACAGGGGAAATGCTGTATGCCAGACCAGGCAATAACAAGCAGGCAATCATGTAACATTTATAGCAAGAAGAGTCAACCAGCATTCTATCCATTTATAAAAATGTGAAGATATTGCTACTGGCTTTTCTTTTCTGTAGAACCATTCACTCTTTTAGGTCTTATGATTCAACTTTCCTCTAAGCATCATGAATAAAATATACTCATTATTCCTGAAAAACACTGCCAACTAAAGAAAAAGGATGAGAAGCCATCATAATTACCTGAAAGGTGGCTTCTTTCTGAAGTTTCTGAAACCAAACAGGCTTGATAAATTCATGAATATATAACTATGTAAGTTATGATCATGCAATTTTACTTTTGGAAAAGTGCAGCAAACTCATGATACAGAATTATAACACGGATGAGAGGCTTGGTTGTTGCTCATTTCTTGGTCCTGGCTTAGGCTGGCGGGAGGCAGGTTCTCAAGAAACCTTTGTTAAATGAATGCTGAATAACTAGCATTTTTGTTTTATTGCTTTGAAATGTTACGCCTTTATTGTTGATTCATTCTGTGAAATTTATGAGCATTTCAGTAGTAGCCATAAAATAAACCTAAGGTACTTAAATTTTCTCAATTTTAAATAATTACAATTCAAAATTGTTTGACTGATTAAAAAAAGAAGGAGAGAGAGAAGGAAAAAGGAAAAAAAATACTTGAAACAATAATACAATGACTTGAAGATTCTGAAAGGTTAAGTAAATTGCCCAAAGTTATTTAAATAGCAAATGCCAAATTTGGGATATTTTAGCGTAACCTTGACTCCAAATGCCTGTGATCTTTTAAATTTGTCACACAAGCACCACTTAATGGAGCATGCATTGAAATTAGAGATTAATTCCCTCACTCTTCAAATGACCAACAAATTACACAGCTGTAAGGGGGAACAGAAAATTTCTCTTTATTTGTTTCAGGTTTTGGGTAATGTCCCATAATTTTTAAAAATTAAATTCAGGACATGCTTATGTAGGCTGTAGTTTCTCAATAAATGCTAAGTGGTAATAATGATCAATAAAAATTCATCCAACACAATTATAAAATCCATGATTCCTGCATATATATATTTAACCAATACTAACTAGATCAGTGTTCAGAAAAATTAAAATTGACAACAGTTCTCTAAGTATGTACCAAATGTTTTACATTTAATTTTGGCCTATTTTTTATTCCACTGCATTGATAATATATTCCAGGCCCTTCAGTATTCACAACCTAAATTTTAATTTTAGGCTTCATTGGATTGATTCTTCCATGCACTTCAAGCCAATGTTTACACAGGGAATATGCTCTGTGAATTTACCCTTATTCAGGCCATTGATGCAAAATAAAATTCAACAGGCAAGCAGAATAAATTATTACAAGAGATGAGATAAATCAAAGGCAATGTACAAGTAACTATATGATTTCATTATTTACTGTTACTCTAAATAAAACATTTACAAAATTGATCAAAATGGAAAACCTTTTGTAAAATGCAAAATTACACTAGTTTACTCAATTTATTTTGAGATAATAGAAGGAAAATATTAATCCTCAACTTTTTCAATCCACTACCTAATCCACTTAAACTGAAGATAAGAAAACTATGTGTGATTCTTAAATATGACTGAATAAATAAAGCAAGCTTCATTACAAATTAGTCAGTTGGCACTTCATGTTGGACTTTCTGTTGGTCCATGATCATTTTGGAAAAACTTCCAAATCATCAAATGCTTCATTAATATTTAAGAGTTCAGTTTATAAATGAGTCTATCTTCTGAAAATAAAATGGCAGCTAATTAAGATATAGGTAGGCATACTTCTCATAACTGCACTCATTTTAGAACTATTGAAGCCTTTCGGATACTCCTTTCTTTTATTGAACTCCTATTACATGAGCTCAATGTAATGTTGTTTATTAAAGGAATGAACAAGAAAAAAATGTATTTCATCCAAGCTCACCTTGAACTGGTCCATTTTGCATGATTTCTTTCATTATCTCAGTTTCCTGGATGGAAAAACATGAATGAGCAATATCATTGTTATCAGAGCGTACTAAACCTATTGACTGGTATACAATGTTAAGTGTTTGCAATTTACTCTCAATCGTACTTGGACAAACTCATGTGTATTACACTACATTAATGAAATTGTTAAAGATGAGATGCACTCATTTGTTTTAATGACATTTATCACTAAACAGTAAATTTGGAGTGGAGAGAAAATACAATAGCCTTTCATGATTATCAAGAAAAAAATAAACAAGGTAAGTTAAAACAGTATTTAATTAGTGGAGGTTAATAGTACCTCTAATTTTTTTCTCACAAGAGCTATCCCAAAAGATTGTTTAGTTAGATGCCTCAGTAACCTTAGTACAAATATTTCTATGATGTCTCCTAATGTATAATGCACCCCTCTGTAGGGAGGCAGGGCACTATTTCATTCATTTTTCTGTGCCTTTGAACACAAAGTACATGCCAGAAACTATGACAGGAACAAATATTGACCCTGAACCTATACTCAATTTATTTACATTTTGGTTGAATGACACTACTAATTTCATTATTATATAATAAGATCTATTGTAGAGACAAGCACAAAGTGTTATTGTTGCAAACATAAAAGGGAAATTAATTCTGCATGGAAATCAAGGAAAATTTCACAGATATGAAGTTTTTACCTGGGCCTTGACATTTGTTTGGCATTCTAGATGGAAAGACTTGATAACCATTTGCATCAGAGGAATTATCACCTAGCTAAGTGGAAAAGTATAACAGAGCATGGTGTACCTGGGGAACAGAGACTAGTTTTATATATTAGGAACATTATGGCTGGGTAGAGTGGCAGATGCTGGCAGGACATGAGTGTATAAAAGTAGTACGTCAAAACCAACTTATGAAAGGCCAGCGTGCTATGGTTAGAACGCTGAATTGTACTCTGGAGATAATTAGGAGGACTGGAGATTCACAGATTCTGGAAAACGAGAAGGCTTGGGGAACATTAATATGATGAAGTAAATTTGCCTAGGCTTTTAACAGACAAACTAGAATCCAAGGGAGTCTTTTTTATATCAGACCCATGTCCTCTTAAGTTATTTTGCTGAGTGAGGCAAAGGATTGATAAAACGAGCTAATAACACAAAAAAGTCAATAAAGCAGAGTTTAACTTAGCTTTTAATTGTCAAGTTCAAATATATTTATATACAGATATTATGAAACATAATTTTAATACCCTATTTCCTTAGACATTTTTTTAATTTCAGCCAATTCTTTATACTGCTAATATTACAAAGATAAGACATCATACCCAAATCTAAAGTCCTTAAAAATATTAAAAATTATACATGAAAATATAACATTTATTTTAGAATATAATAGTTTTAAGTAGTTTTTAAATTGTTTTAGCTACAGCAGAGCTATACACGTTCGAGAAAGTCAACTATTCTTGATTCTTGCCATTTATACTTACACTGGAAGAGACTCTGTATGGAGGAGAACATTGGTAGATCCTGTTAGATTTTTCTACGTTGTTGGGACATGGCTTTGTGGCATGCCGTTTTCCTCGCCCATCAGACCTGCTTGCCATGGCACATCCATTGTTGGTAGCATTTTGGTCTTTGAAAAGTGGATAGCATGCATGGGATACCAGTCTATGAGGAATAAGCAAAGAAGCAAAGGTAATATTTAGGAGAATGTTATAATTTCCTGTTTATATTTAATCTTACTGAATTAAACATTTATAAATTATTCTGGTTACTTATATGCATAATTTTCAAAATAGTGACTGGCTCCAACATAGAAGCTCAGTGACATTATACTCTTCCCTACCTTCCTCTTATTTCTTCATTATTATTTTAAAAATCTCACTTGGATCAACTTTTAATAAATAATTCTACCTGTAGTATAGAATTTCCTGAAGATAAAAAGTGGTTGTCAATATTAAGTATGTGGTAATATTAATAGGGGAAGGACCCCATTCAACCTGTATATATAATTATAATTTGGAAGAGCTCAATTTAATATAAACAAGACATTGAATCTGACTACTCTCAGATGGAATATTAAAATTATGTAAGCTGTAGCTTTAAAATTTTTATTTTGTTTTGTTTTTGTATTTTTATAATTTTATTAAGTTATAGATATGTTCACATAATACAAACTATTACATATCTGTAGCTTGTGGTACTTTGGGGGAAAATAGTATAATATTAATATAATATTAAAAGTTAATAAGGTAGAAAACTATCAGACATGCATTATCTAAAAGATAGAGAAAATGATTTTGATTTCCGATTTTGAAACTAAACATAGCAAAGTACAAATTATTTGGCACCAATTCAAACATAATAATATTGAATAAAAAGGTAAATTGTAAGGGAAATAAAATCATGGTAATGGCATTGTAGATACTCTGTGTTGAAATGACCATAGAAGTATCCACTAGGATTGGTTCATGAAAATGTAATAGTTTCCAACACAGTATGAGAAACTGAGGAAAGAACAAGACAAAAGCAAAACCATTGAAAACACTCAAACAACCTAAAAAATAGTACATTAAGTGCATTACATTTGTATTAAATGATGAATGCTGTGGACTGAATGGTGTCACTTTAAAATTCATTATGTTGAAGCACTTATACCCAATGTAATGATATTTGGAGGTAGGCCTTTGGGAGGTAATTAACTTTAAAGGATGTCATGAGGGTAGGGACATCATAGATGTGATTACTGACCTTATAAGAAGAGGAAGAAACCAGAGCTCTCTTTCATCATGTGAGGACACTGTGAGAAGGTGTCCATCTGAAAGCCAGAAAGAGAGCCCTCACCAAGAACCAGATCAGCCTGGTCCTGGATTTTGCAGCCTCCAAAACATCAGTGTTTGCTGCTGAAGCCACTCAGTCTACGGAATTTTGTTACAGCACCCCAAGCAGTCCAATACAATGAGATTTAGTTGGGTCTTAATGATAATTTACATTTTCAAGCTCTTAAAGGGCTGTTATTTTTTATCATAATATAAAACGCAAGCCAACCAAGCACTAGTACACAAGGAAAGTATCAGCCCAAGTTGCCCGTTCAAAGTACCACATTTTAGGCAAAACATATGAAAAAACTTAAAGCAATTTATTGCAATCCATCAGAATCTGACATCCACTGTTTTCTATAGCATCTAACTGGTCCTATAGCAGACCCAGAGCACTGAGTGGATGATGAAGAGCAAGTGAGCAGTACATATATACGCCACTGTTTATCAGCTGCAGCTTCTTTAGCTGAATAACTCAGCTTTTTAGTAGATCAGCTCTTACAGCAGACACAAGGATGTTATATGGGATCAGCCTACCTGAAAGTAAGGAAATGCAGCCTCCTGTTTTTCAACAAATGGGGTGGAGACAATGAACCATACTGATGAGTTGAAACAACTGTAAATTATTTTCTTATATTATTATTCTTATTTTTAGCCTAATTTTACCTGATATTATCTATTCCTCAATCTGGTAACTGAAAAGCACAGCAGAGAGATCAGCAACCGTGATTACTTTATTCTGTCTGTGGGGACTCACTTGGCTCAGAGCAACAAGAAAAAAATATTTACTTGAGTCTTCAAAAGTAAAATTCATATTAATTTAGCTAGAAACGTACACATTCTTCAGGTGTTTCTAATAGCTTCTAATCTCAATACATAACAAATATAGTATATATTTAAATATAGCACAATATTTATGTTCATGTAGATGTAGTATATGTATTTTTAAGTACATTTTTGTAAAAATCTTGGGATTAATTATTTTCCTTGTTCTAACACAATGCACCACTCATAAAAATCCTAGAAACACATGTTGAGCAGCTATTTACCCACGTTTTCTCAGGTACCACCAAGCCCTATCGATGCTTCCACTATTGCATCCATGACGGTTCTTGGCACAGCAAGAGATCAAATTCTGAGGGGATAGATTGGCCGTGTATCGACCCTTAGACTGAATTGCTATTCGGTCAGCAGCCACACCTGTTTCAATTAGAATATCAATTAATAGTCAAATGGTACACGGTATTTCTAATAAGATACATAACCCTGTTTGTTTGAACCCTAACGTAGTCTTTAAAACTGTGTGTAATTTATAATTAAAGCCAAAGAGAATTAACGTATTTATGTATTCTAGCCAGTTGAACTGTGTCATACTTTCAGTCATAATTTTTGTCCTATTTTGATATTACTCAATTGTCCTATTGACTTCAAAGATTTTTCCAGTTTCTTGTTCCTTTGATGTTCTATATATTCCTGAACACTCCTCATTAGGTAATCTGTCAAGTGAAACTCTTGGAGGGCAAGAGCCATATGTTCCTTATATTTCTATTTTCTGTACCTAAAACAGTATCTTGCATATAGTCATGGGAAAATACATATTTTCTTTTTTTTCTTTTTCTTTTTTTTTTTTGAGACGGAGTCTCGCTCTGTCTCCCAGGCTGGAGTGCAGTGGCCGGATCTCAGCTCACTGCAAGCTCCGCCTCCCAGGTTTACGTCATTCTCCTGTCTCAGCCTCCCGAGTAGCTGGGACTACAGGCGCCCGCCACCTCGCCCAGGAAAATACGTATTTTCTAAATGAATTTAACTAAACTGGGGCAATCAAGAAAACTAACCATAAAAATATTCATTGGAAATTCATCCACAGTCATCTGATATATTGGAATAAAACTGAATCCTTTGTTTTTAAACTGGTACCTAATTTAACTACCCAGGAGACCATACTTAAGCTGATCCAGACTAACATGAATCAATCTTATACAGTATCTAAAGGCCACGTAGCACACTTTTGTGTTCATAACATAAATGAAAATTATTATCTTAATCTTGTTTTAGCAAACATGGAATTCAGCTTGATTATACGTATATATAAAATGAAGTGAATATATTTATTCAGTTACCATTACTAACTGTTGTAACTACTATTAACCAATACCATTAGTTACATATAATATAGTTCATTATATATAGCTATATATGTAATTATGTATATACAATCTAATAGCTGTATATGTAACTGATGATATGTAATGCTATATACAACTAATAATGACTATCGTATTATTAACTAATATCATTAGTTATATATATACACACACACTTTTTATTATTAAAACTTCTATTCATTTGTTATATGATTCCCTAGAATTGTAATTGTTATTGGTTCATTCCTTTCCTCAACACATTTATTAAACACCTACTAACTGACAGGCACTGTAGCACTGGAAATTACAATGATGAACAAGAAACAAGGGAGACATAGTTCTGCCCTCTTAGAATAACAGACCAGGGAAACTAATCAACCAGTAGCAAAATCCTACAGATGCCATCATTTTGATCATGGTACCAAAATAAACTAATGTGAGTGATCAGATTATGAAAAAATTGGGGTGGTACCATTTTAGTACAGACTTTTTCGTTAAAAATCTGGTACAGTCTTGTTGAATATCTGGTACAGTCTTGTTCAGTCTTGTTCTAAGTAAGTTTCTTACTCACTTTTAATTAAAGGCAACAAAATAATAACCTTTCTTATATTCATTCACTTTTCTTAGTGAAAGTTTTAGCTTTTTTTCTCATCAAAATTTTCAGTGTCCTGAAATCCCTCAAGGTGCTAATTAAAAATTTTTCTAAAATAGTTCATTTAATTCATTTACATATGTATCTTTGTATACACATGGTTTTAATGTAACTATGGCATATTACAATGCTGTAGGGCAATTGCTGGCATTCTTTAGATGCTCAATATGTGTTAAATCTATAACCTCCAACTCCCTAATAAATTCCAATCTACTATTGCAAATAGTAGGATTTATTTCATAGGAGCAAATGGCATTATACGACTTCTGATAGTCTCAAGAAAATAATTCCCTATTTCATTAAATAAAGGAGAAATTCTTTGATGCTTTGACATTCAGCACAGGGGTTTAGAATGAAATTGAAATTTAAAAAAAATGATATAACTGTGTTTTCATTCAGAAAATACTTTTATAGTGTAG
The DNA here is from genome assembly GCF_000951035.1 of Colobus angolensis palliatus. Lineage (NCBI taxonomy): Eukaryota > Metazoa > Chordata > Mammalia > Primates > Cercopithecidae > Colobus > Colobus angolensis. Next base: position 2,678,399 of record NW_012118599.1, read on the forward strand.
AGAAAACAGTAATCCAGAAGTTAGAAGCCTGGTCTCCAGGATTATTTCTGATATTTCTCATCTTTTGGCCTCAGATAAGCCACTTTACCTATATGGGCCTCCTTTATAATACTAGAGGCTTGAAAAAAGTGACCTTTAAAATCTCTTCCAGCCTCACAAATCTGTAGATTTCAAATAAAGGATAAGTGTTTTAAATCATCATGTTACGCAATATGTTGCTCTTATACCGACATTTCTGAATCTCAATGATGGTTTAGCCAAAATTCACTTGAAATATTTAGAAAAGGTCAGAAGATTTAAGAATGACTCAGTGCAACCAATTGTTTTCCACTCTCTTCTTAAAAACTCTCACTGGACAGTACCTCTGAGACACACTCTATTCTTTCCCCTGCTTATTTTATTCCGTCTTCAAATGTATGTGAAACATATCACTCCCACTACTCCAAACACCTTTATCTCTTCGGCTTCTGAAAAATAGCTTGAATTGGATTGGATTACACAACTTTTAAAAATATATGTGCCTATTTTTAAGAGACTTATTTATTCCATTTATAGCTTTTAGTTTCTCTGAGAGATAATCTTTTTTAGTAACTAATACTTCTCAACACAATTTCTTAGATCTTTACGATAATTTAGTTCATTTTTTTCTTTATTTAACACAAAAAATTGCCCTAATTTATCATACTGAATTCACAGGATACAAAACTATGTCCTTTGGAATCACAAAAGGAAACCTCTCTCTGGTGTTCCATGAATTAGGTAGGGGAACAATCCTGACTTGGCGCAGTGCAGAGGCTATCTGTGGGGTTGAGACCTGGGAACACCAAAATATATCTTCCACTCTAGCGAGTTGCTTTCAGTATTTCACCATGAATGTTTTTCCTTACACATCTTCAGAAATACTGGCATAATGTAAATTTTAAGCAAAAGTCTTATAGATCACCCACTAGGTGTAACACATTAACCACATGAACACAAAATGGCAAACGGTTTATTACATTAAACCTTTCTCCACCCATTTGAAAGAACCTTAATCTTCTTTTTATTATCTGGCCTTAGCTATCCATAGACAAACAAATTTTAGCTCAGAAAGGTCTCCATGTGGGTCCCTGACACATCAAGTACAGCATAAGATAGCCAGAGAGGAGTGTGAACAGTAGTGAATTAACAGATGTAGCCACTTGGGGTGAGCTTGGCTACCATTATGATTCTATCAAAGGCATTTCTGGAGTTGTCTGATTGATACCCTGGAGCAATGATACTTAGACACAAATGTCAGCATTTCTCTCTCCCAGGCTATGCTGCCTTTCATAGCTGGCTTCTCGAAGAGCCTGTGTACTTGTTCACAATCCTTCAATGGCTTTAAACTGTCTTTGAACACTGTTGAAATTACCTGCAAACCCTAGAGCATGGTTTTATGAAGATAATTGAATGACAGCCAATCATCATGTTAGGTTTCATTTAATTGCTAAAATATATTCAGCATTCCTTTGAAGATAATTTTGGAGGCCTAATTTGAGGGTTAGCCTGTAACTAATTTATTGGATTTGTGAATTTATATGAAAGTAACTATAAAAGAGTCATTGCTTATACTTTTTGAGTAACAGTAGACTTAATTTGGAAGCTATTCTTATTAAAAGATCAGTTACATTACTTTTGAGTCAGCACCTATATATTTGCTTATATTTATTTAAAATGAAATAAATCCATTTGATCCATTATTATTTAGGTTTAAAGTCTTACTTTACATCAAATTAGATTAATAACTGTTTTTGCAAATCGTATAAAGAGTAAAGAATATGAGGATTATGTGGGTGTGTCTACATGTATATTAGAATTATAAATAATATATGAATGAAGAAGAACCTTAATCCTTTTTTTATTATCTGGCCTTAACTCGGAATAGACAAACACATTTTAGCAACTTTATTTTGTCACTCTTTTGATTAACTCTCTATTTAAAATTGCACCTTAAAAATAAAAAACAACTTTTAGACTAAAAATGGGATTTTTATATAATCTTTAGGTTGCATTCTTCAGTCACAATGAGATTTTATTTGATCATATGCTAATATTTAAATATTCTAATTGTTAAAATTGTTTAATTATTCTCTCAGTCTCTAGACCCAAAAGGAGTAGTTTATAAGAAAGGAATTAAAATGACTTTATTACTTGCAGTGGAAAATGCCCAGGATGCAGCACAATTTTTTTGATCCAATGGGCCATGAGTCCATCCAGGCCATTTATAAGAAGCAACAAAAAACTCTGGAAGGTCAGTTGTTGCAGGTAAAGGAGCCTAAAGAGGAAGAAGAGGTACATTTATGAGATTTTCTCAAATATGTCTCAATAGGAAAATGTCATGCCCTTTTATAAAGTTATAATTATTTTTTAAATTATTTTATACATTCAAGTTTCCAGATGAACTATAGCTACGTGGGATTTATATTTCACTATATGGTTAAAAATAACAATTCAATATGAGGACTCATAACCTAATACAAAGTCATGAAGAAAACACATAGAATGGTTTTTCTGGGTTACTACTCAGTGCAGTAATATCAGCCAATGTTTCTATCACCTTGAATCAGAGTTTTGCTCATCCATAGGAAGACCACATGGTGTTATTCAAATTTGTCCTCCTAAAGAACATTTACTTCTCCGTTTCTCCTATTTTAAATAGTGTATGTGATTCTGAGATGAAATTAATTTTGAAAAGGTGCATTTATGATAATTATTTATGATAATTATATATTGTATGTTCCCCAAGGAACACATCAATTTTACACCAGCTATTAGGAAATAAAACTGGGATGAATTGGTTGATATTTATAAAATACTTGAAGACTAAAAAGGACTTCAGGGCCTGGCATGGTGGCTCACGCCTGTATTCCGGCACTTTGGGAGGCTGAAGCGGGTGGATCACAAGGTCAGGAGTTCGAGACTAGCCTGACCAACATGGTGAAAACCTGTCTCTACTAAAAATACAAAAAATTAGCCGGGCGTGGTGGCGGGCACCTGTAATCCCAGCTAGCCAGGAGGCTGAGGTGGGAGAACTGCTTGAACCCGGGAGGCAGAGGTTGCAGGAGGTTACACTGAGCCGAGATTGCGCCACTGCACTCCAGCCTGGGCAACAGTGCAAGATTCCATCTCAAAAAATAAATAAATAAATAAATAAGAAAGAAAAAAAGGACTTCTGGAAGTGTGTAAGAGCAACTGTGCAAAAGTATGATGTCTTAGGAGTCCAGGTTAAAGCCCTGGCAAAGTCAGTTTTGGCTGCCATCTTTCCAATAAGTCAATTAAATTGTATGAAACTTGTTCTGTTCATTTCATTTAAAAAAATGTAGAACCCAATAACCTGTTATTTCCCAAACTTTCTAAAGAGATGACTTTCACTTCCAAAAATAATCAGGCTTAAATCAAATAACGATTTGTTTATTAATTTTTCATCGGTTGTTTATATATGTTAACACGCACACACCAATCATTTCTGAGCGTTCTTTAAAGTTTTGAAAGTGTTTTAATGTTTTAATACTCATTATTTTATTTTGTCTTCTCAATATTCTTGTGTGATATACTCGCGGACAAATATTATTAACTCTTTTTTATGAATGAGAAAACTAACTTTTAACAGTTAAAAGGCATGTTGAGTCCCTCAGTTAAACGAGAAATGCTCCTAGGACTACACTCAGGCTTCAAAATTCTTAACTTGCATCATTTCTGTTGTTTCCCTGCTTTATCAGAAATAAATGGCTGATTTGCAGCAGAAGTAAAATGTTAAAAATCTTTACCAATGTAAAAGTTTTATGATTGTGCCTTGAACCAGTCATATTACTGATCTGGTTGGTATCTTGCATAAAAAAAAAAAAAAATTACTTCTGTTAAGTACATAATAGCTTCCAGGACTAAAACAAGGAACGTTTAGAATTTACACATCTACTTGAAAAGGTTTTCATCCAAAATAATTTATAAATTTGTATTTTACTAGGGGAGTTCAGTTTTGACTTCAAAAACTATTACCACCTGATAAGAACATTATTATATCCTGAGGCCCATTACTGCTGTTTAGATGATGGAAGAAAGTGCCAAAAACACCAAGCAGATCATTGTGAAGTGCTTGCATGATAACGTCAAGTATGGTATCATAGACAGCTAAGTGATTTGGGGGTTTTGATGTCATTAGATGGACTGCATTGCAGAATCTTAGGGTTGGGGCAGAATACATTTATTGCTCTGGGTAGATAATTTGAGAGATACAGACTCACTTTTGAAAGGTGCCTTCCTAGCTGGGGCAGAAATATACATATCTTAAAACTCATACTCTCCAATTTTGTATTATTTGTTTGTCAGTGTGCCTTTAAGTATTTATAATACTAAGTTGCCTCATGTTTTCAGAAAAATAGGCGGAGTGTCAATAGTTATTTTATCACTTTAAAATTTCAATTTAATGACAAAGCTAGGATATTTTCCTTCTATTCTACTGATACAATAAACATGTAACTATTACTTTAAATACAATTCAGCAGGGTTCGGTTATTTAGAAATTGACCTCCACATTTGAAAACCTACCAGAGTTCTTTGCATATGGGAGATACTAAATAAATTTTTAATAATAGTAATGAAATACATATCTATCAGGTAAAAGTATGTTTTCCTCCATAGGCACATTAAGTTAAATTATAATACCAGCATGCATTTGTTGCTTTTATGATTTATTCTTTAAAAATGAAAAAATATAAATGGTGAATCCTTCTCAATAATGCAATAGTGAAACAACAAGCAAAATAACATTTTTATTAAAAACTTATTTACCAATTCACTAAGCCAGATCAATTTATGAAGATCATCTGCTGGATTTTCAAGACTTTTACCATTTATTTATTACTGTTTTTACTAAAAATGAGCTCCTAGGATTTGAGGCCCAGCAGGTATGTATTTTTTTATTTGCCTCATGATATCAGCTAATCTGATACTATAAAACCGCAGAAAATTTTCAATTTCATTATTTCATAATTACTATATTTCTCTGTAAAGTAAATTGTTTAGAGTTTGTAAATAAAGGTAAGCATTACAGAATAACAGCTGTAAGGAACTGGTAATAGAAGTTTGGCTTTAATGAATGATACATTTGTTTTTAATTTATTTTGCTTAGTAAAGCAAAAGAATCAAGAAGATCAGCTGATAGTGACAGAAATTCCAAAATGACACTGGCTTAAGTAGATAGAAATTCATTTTTAAGAAAGACTTACATGATTTCATATAGATATACTTAATTCTTTTAATTGTAGTGTTGAAAAATATTTTAATCAGGATCTAACTATATTTCCAAATCAGTATTAGCCAAATTTGATGTTCAATGTGAACAGTCTCCCTGCTTCAGTATTTCCATTTAAAAATGAGAAATTAAAGACATTGTGGGCAAATATGAGAATTAAATACAACAATAAACACTGGAGAATTATATAACATTTGCATTTAATTAAATTAAAATCTCTAAAAGAGTGGTGGAAATGTAATCATAGCGTAGCTTGAGATAAACTGATCAATTTTCTCAGGAACCTCAGAATAAATTCTAAACATTCTTACAATTGAGTCTATATCTACACAATATCCTCTGCGTGCATCAGCCCCTCTATTTGTAGTTGTATTTCCCCCCACCCATTTAAACTTGGATGCTCACAGTGACCTGATAACCAAATGAAGCAACAGAGAATGAAATTATGTTATGACTTTTACAATCTAAGGTCAGTGGCCATGAATACCAAGAAATTTCGGAACTATTTGATACTGGGGATGAAAGGGCTAATTTTTTAGTTGCTAATGACTAAATGAATTTCTCATCTTCAACATTTGTCTTTATGCCTTACCTTTAAAAGAGGTATTCTTTGATAAGTCTCTAGTTTTTTATTATATATTATATGTATTAGAGTAATATTTTAATAATATACTTCTTATAAAGATCAATATGTACAGTAATTGCCTATTTCCCAGCCCCACCCCACACCCCCCTCAACCCCCCTACCCAGGCTGCTATCACTAAGTTCTACCCTGTGAAATGTAAGGAGAAGCATCATTTGGCAGCTTCTGAGATCTTTCCTTAAGAGACAGCTGGCACTTGACTTTTGCTCCTTTGTCTTGATCTTTTGTATTTTTCTGCTGGCAGAAATGTAGGCATTACAGATGGACATAGAGCAGTCCTGTTGAACCATTACATGACCTTGGAAATAAAGGTGCTGGGCAATGGAGCAACAAGAAGAATGAAGTGTGGGTATCCAACACCACAGAGTACAATTCCAGTGCAGGGCTCTCCACTTCCAGATTTACTGGTGAGAAATCAGTTTCTATCTCATTTAAGCAACTGTCATTTTGAATTTTTGTCACTCTCAGTTGAGCCTAATCATAACTAAAACAGCACACATAATTGCCATTAAAGTTACTAGGGCAATGTCGTATTTCATTGAACCCAAGGCATCATCAAATGTAAGAAAGCATCTCAATTTCAGATGTGTTAACGAGTGAAAAAAATATGCATCTGAAAATGGATGAACTGTGATATTTCCTTAAATGAGTTCGTTAGAACACTAGTTCTGAGGAATTTTAATAGGTAATTACAAAAGGAGTGAATAAAATCGTTCTGAGAAACACCAGTTTTGAAAATTTTTGTCTTCACTGCATTATTTTTTACAAACTGCTAATGTATATGAGCTCTAAAACATGATAATAATGTTCATGATGTTAAATGTTCAGGATTTGGTCCAATGCAAAATATTTTATTTTATTTCATTTACTTCATATCATTTTTATTGTGAAGCAGATCAATGAACTAATCTTTTTTTGTTTTTTGTGTTTTTTTTGAGACAGAGTCTTGCTCTGTC
>NW_012118599.1:2686685-2713977 GCF_000951035.1 Colobus angolensis palliatus
GCAACAGAGCAAGACTCTGTCGCAAAAAAAAAAAATATATATATATATATATATATACACACACACACACACACATACACACACATATTCAAATATAATCAAATTATATATATATATTCAAATCCCATGAACAATAAAAACTAAACTTGGAAAATTGCTTTAAGATTTTCAAAGATATTTCTTACGCCTCAGTACTTGGCCGTCATTGAAATATATTTCTGAAAGGAAAAAAAACTCCTTATATTATTACTAATGACTAGAGAAAAAAATCCAGGCTATCAACTGCTATGTGTTATCTAGAGAATAATAAAGTATCCAGATGATTAAAAATATTTTCCATTTCTCACCTCAAAAATCATTGGCTTTAAAACACTTTTGATTGGCCGGGCGCGGTGGCTCAAGCCTGTAATCCTAGCACTTTGGGAGGCCGAGACGGGCAGATCACGAGGTCAGGAGATCGAGACCATCCTGGCTAACACAGTGAAACCCCGTCTCTACTAAAAATACAAAAAACTAGCCGGGCGAGGTGGCAGGCGCCTGTAGTCCCAGCTACTGGGGAGGCTGAGGCAGAAGAATGGCGCAAACCTGGGAGGTGGAGCTTGCAGTGAGCTGAGCTCGGGCCACTGCACTCCAGCCTGGGAGACAGAGCAAGACTCTGTCTCAAAAAAAAAAAAAAAACACTTTTTATTATAAAATAAATAAAGTATTATTTTACTGTAACTTCCAACAAACTATAGAAAGTATAACATTTTTTTCTTTGTTAGTTAATGCCAACATATTCATATATATTGGATGACTGAGAAAGGATGCTGTTCTGGTTAGCTATGAGGTTGACTCAAACAATTTTAGAATATTTTACTTACAGCAATTTGATATTATATAATATAGTACACCAATAGGTTTTAAATGCCATACTAGCCTTCTTAATATTTTAGTTGTTTCCAAATAGTTCCACCTTACACATAATACTCACCTGTAATAGCTTTAGTAACCTAATTAGTCTCCTTGGGGAGTAAATAAAAATAATTTCAAAATTGTTAAAGAAAAAAATTTTAATGGAGCCAAGCATACAAATGAAGTCTTAATTTTCATATTTCTATGTGAAAATAGTATTTTTTCACAACATTTTTAATATTTATAATAAGATAGAACACAGTGAAGCTTCTTGGTGCTATCTCCACCCCTCAATTCACAAGCACTTGAACATTATGTCTGGAAAAACAATCAGGTACAGAGTTGATTTGATTTGATATAAGAGCATCATAGAACTCTCAGTTCACCAGAAATATATAAGCTTTATCAGAGCCAATAAATCCAGGCCTACACCTTTCTTTATAAAAGAAAATGCTCCAAATAATGAAGGTGTTACTAACTTAGTCCTTACAACATTAACTTGTCTCAGAACACTACTATTCTCCCAAGGTCAATACAAGGGAGAAAGAACATCTTTATATATTACATAATAACATTCATTTAATACTTTACTATATCTAAGTACTGTGCGAAGCATTTCGCATCCACTATTTCATGGGACTTACGCAGCCCTGTGAGCTAGATACTACAACCATTGTCATTTTGTGCAGAAGGAGACTGAGGTAATAAGTGAAGGAGCCAGTAAACACGTTACGAGAATAATGACTTAAGCTAAGGAATGAAGCCTGGAAACCAGCCAGGGAAGGAAAGAGCTTTCCCAGGAATTCAGGATGACTCATGGCTTATTTTTCCCATCCAGGGAAAATAATTTCCCGAATCTAAACTCTTACCCAAGCAATATGGCCAAGAAGATGTTTATGGACGGAGGTGCATGGAAATTTTCAGTATGCTTGAAATCATACCACTGTTGGGTACTGCCCACCCTAGCTGTATGTATAGTCTATCATATATTGAAAATGATTTTTTTAAAGTTGGGGAAAAGTGTGTGAGGGGGCGGTGAGGGGGATGCACCAGTAATCGAGAAGAATTCCCACAAAAAGAAATTCATTGTCACGGTAATTAGAGGCAGTTCGATATCATATATTGGGTTTTTCTATGTGGTCAACAGCCTAAGAACTAGTTATAAAACTAACTTGTAGCTATAGCTTTCCAAAGATTCCAGTTCAACTCAGTTCATACTTACTTCACGTTCTTCCTGGAGACACTTGCTATTATTTCTGATTCTATTCTACCTGGCCTCATATTAAAACATCTCTAACACTCGGAAATGTAGTCCTAACTACTATGCCCTAGAAATAAGATGCATTTCCTTGACTTACATCGTAAGTGTAATAGAACTCTTACTGGTTCAGCTGAATTTTTCTTATTGCTTTCCTGGAATTACTCGGCAATTCCAGGCATTGTAACTTATGCTGTAATTCAAAGCACTAGGTAATTTAAATTTTTCCCAACTCATCATTAAGAGTTTTAATTTAAATATCACCACAGTGACTTTTATGCAAACAAATCCCAGGAGCCAATAAATGATTTTGAATTAAATTTCCTTTTCTTTGCTATGGTGAGTGGAAACTTAAGAAAGAAATGTAACTCATTTTCTCTAGAACATATGATATTCCAAGCTGCAGAAATTAGTTTATAAAGGATATGTTAGAAATACTTTTCAGGAAATATATAGAGACACATAAATGAGTGTGTGGCCCACCGTGGCCCTCAATAAAAGCAAGTGAAAGAGCAAACCTTATAAAGGTCTGTCCTCTTTTCTTAAATAATGCTGCTTATTATTTTTTCTCACTCAGTAGGAACAAAAATGAGAAATAAAACAGAAAAAAAAACTTTTTTTCAGTTCATCATAGAGTTAGGTCACTCAAAATCATAAATCAGAGCCACATCTCTAAAGATTTAAGTCTTATGATTGTAGGGGAGACCCAGAAGTATATCAAAGCTGAATATTTCAGAAAGTTAGCTTTGGTTAAGAGATTAAAAGTCTTTTTACTACTTTGAACCTGAATTGGCCAACGCTATGTTGGAACTCTACTAACTGGAATAAGTAGAGTTAGTAGTTCCATTTACCGTTGGCCAATTCAGGAACTCTAACAACTTTTAGGGGAACGGATTTTTTAGATGTCCTGTCTAGGCAATGTAAATAATTCTGCAGTGGCTCTTAACCTTTCTCAATCTTGGCGTGACTTAACTTCTCGACCTCAATTTGCCTGTCTGTAAAATGTGAGTAATGATAGTATCCACTACATCATGCTGCTGGGGAAATTAAATGAGATCATGTATGAAACTGTAAGTGCTTTAACACACAACTACTTAATAAACACCTGTTATTATGTTCTCTGATACTAGTTATAATTTAGAGGGCCCTGCTACTAGAATCTGAATTGTAACAATAACTCAGGTGATCACATCACTCAAAAGCGAAGTACATTAAACATTTGAAGAGAAACTTGTGCATTTACAACTCATCCAACAGCAAACAACAATCTTGCTTGCTAAAGCTGCTGAGAGCTTCCAGGCAGCTGAGACTGGATGTCTTCATTGGAGGGTGGAGAGGCCAAACTCCAGCAGCCTGGAAGCACCACTCTACCCTGGGCATTCATAACAGGCCTTAAATACAATCAGTATCTCAACTGGAAAGTGTATGTGCCTGGAGAACACCACACATTGGGTGGTAACACTGCAAATTTGTGAGTAAGAGATTGGTAAAAACAAGAGAGGTAGCAACTTTTTGGTACAAGATACCTATTAGCAGATGATAACACCTCTTAAAAATGAAAGGGAAAACCCAATAAGATAGTTCAAAGCATAAGAATGTTAGAAAGCTTGAGGTAATTTTACAAAGAAGTTTGCCAGGTCATCAGGCAAAATTTGAAGATATTCTTTTAACAGAAATCTTGAGGATTTTTGAGGATCAACCTTTACTAATCATCAAAGCATATATGTCTAAAGATACCAACATTTATTTTACTCTAATATGATAATGGATATTCCTATAGACAGGACAAAATAACTGTGTTTAGGTAAAAAAGAAAAATTGGAACAATGACCTGCTGAAGCATTGGCACACTGAATAACCAATAATCCGAAATTTGTATTTGTGTGAAGTCATTAGCAACGTAAATGAACATTCAATTATTCTTTTTCTGGATTATCAATTTTATTTTATTATTATACTTCAAGTTCTGGGATACATGTGTAGAACGTGTAGGTTTGTTACATAGTTATACATGTGCCATGGTGGTTTGCTGCACCCATCAATCCAGCATCTACATTAGATATTTCTCCTAATGCTATCCCTCCCCTAGCCCCCAATCCACTTACAGGCTCCAGTGCATGATATTCCCCTCCCTGTGCCCATATGTTCTCATTGTTCAACTCCCACTTATGAGTGAGAACATGCAGTGTTTGGTTTTCTGTTCCTGGGTTAGTTTGCTGAAAACAATGGTTTCCAGCTACATCCATGTCCCTGCAAAAGACATGAACTCGTCCTTTTTTATGGCTGCATAGTATTTAACAGTGTATATGTACCACATTTTCTTTACCCAGTCCATTATTGATGGGCATTTGGGTTGGTTCCAACTCTTTGCTATTGTGAATAGTGCTGCAATAAATATATGTGTGCATGTGTCTTTATAGTAGAATGATTTGTAATCCTTTGGGTATATACCCAGTAACAAGATTGCTGGGTCAAATGGTATTTCTAGTTCTAGATCCTTGAGAAACTGCCCCACTGCCTCCCACAATGGTTGAGCTAATTTACACTCCTGCTAACAATAAAAAAGCTATTCCTATTTATCCACATCCTCTCCAGCATCTGCTGTTTCCTGACTTTTTAATGATTGCCATTAACTGGCATGAGATGGTCTCTCACTGTGGTTTTGATTTGCATTTTTCTAATGACCAGTGATGATGAGCTTTTCTTCATATGTTTTTTGGCCACATAAATGTCTTCTTTTGAGAAGTATCTGTTCATATCCTTTGCCCACTTTTTGATGGGGTTGTTTGTTTTTTTTCCTGAAAATTTGTTTAAGTTCCTTATAGATTCTGGATATTACCCCTTTGTCAGATGGATAGATTGCAAAAATTATCCCCCATTCTGTAGGTTGCCTGTTCACTCTTATGGTAGTTTCTTTTGCTGTGCAGAAGCTCTTTAGTTTAATTAGATCCCATTTATCTATTTTGGCTTTTGTTGCCATTGCTTTTGGTGTCTTAGTTATGAAGTCTTTGCCCATGCCTATGTCCTGAATGGTATTGTCTAGGTTTTCTTCTAGGGTTTTTATGGTTTTAGGTCTTATGTTCAAGTCTTTAACTCATTTTGAGTTAATTTTTGTATAAGGTGTAAGTAAGGGGTCAAGTTTCAGTTTTCTGCCCGTGGCTAGCCATTTTTTCCAGCATCATTTATTAAATAGGGAATCCTTTCCCTATTGCTTGTTTTTGTCAGGTTTGTCAAAGATCAGATGGTTGTAAATGTGTGGTGTTATTTCTGAGGCCTCTGTTCTGTTCCATTGGTCTATATATCTGTTTTGGTACAAGTACCATGTTATTTTAGTTACAGTAGCCTTGTAGTATAGTTTGAAGTCAGGTAGCATGATGCCTCCATCTTTGTTCTTTTTGCTTAGGATTGTCTTGGCTATATGGACTCTCTTCTCATTCCATGTAAGATTTAAAGTAATATTTTCTAATTCTGTGAAGAAAGTCCATGGTAGCTTGATGGGAATAGCATGGAATCTATAAATTACATTGGGCAGTATGGTCATTTTCACAATATTGATTCTTCCTATCCATGAGCAAGGAATGTTTTTGCATTTGTTTGTGTCTTCTCTTATTTCCTTGAGCAATGGTTTGTAGTTCTCCTTGAAGAGATCCTTCACATCCATTGTAGGTTGTATTCCTAGGTATCTTATTCTCTTTGAAGCAATTGTGAATGAGAGTTCACTATGATTTGGCTCTCTGTTTGTCTATTATTGGTGAATAGGAATGTCTGTGATTTTTTCACATTGATTTTGTATCCTGAGACTTTGCTGAAGTTGCTTATCAGCTTAAAGAGGTTTTGGGCTGAAATGATGTGGTTTTCTAAACATACAATCATGTCATCTGCAAACAGAGACAATTTGACTTCCTCTCTTCCTGTATGAATACACTTTATTTTGTTCTCTTTCCTGATTGTCCTGGCCAGAACTTCCAATATTGTGTTGAATAATAGTGGTGAGAGAGGGCATCCTTGTCTTGGGCCGGTTTTCAAAGGGAATGCTTCCAGCTTTTGTCCATTCAGTATGATATTGGCTGTGGGTTTATCATAAATAGTTCTTATTATTTTGAGATATGTTTCATCAATACCTAGTGTATTGAGTGTTTTTAGCATGAAGGGCTGTTGAATTTTGTCAAAGGCCTTTTCTGCATCTGTTGAGATAATCATGTGGTTTTTGTCATTGGTTCTGTTTATGTGATGTTTGGATATGTTGAAGCAGACTTGCATCTCAGGGATGAAGCCAACTTCATCATGGTGGATACGATTTTTAATGTGCTGCTGGATTCGGTTTGCCAGTATTTTATTGAGGATTTTCACATCGATGTTCATCAGGGATATTGGCCTGAAATTTTCTTTTTTTGTTGTGTCTCTGCCAGGTTTTGGTATCAGGATGATGCTGGCCTCATAAAATGAGTTAGGGAGGAGTCACTCTTTTTCTATTGTTTGGAATAGTTTCAGAAGAAATGGTAGCAGCTCCACTTTGTACCTCTGGAAGAATTTGGCTGTGAATTTGTCTGGTCCTAGACTTTTTCTGGTTGGTAAGCCATTAATTACTGCCTCAATTTCAGAACTGGTTATTGGTCTTTTCAGGGGTTCAACTTCTTCCTGGTTTAGTCTTGGGAGGGTGCATGTGCCCAGGAATTCATCATTTTTCTTCTAGATTTTCTAGTTTATTTGCATAGAGGTATTTATAGTATTCTCTGATGGTAGTTTGTATTTCTGTGGTATCATTGATGTTATCCCTTTACCATTTTTTATTGTGTCTATTTGGTTCTTCTCTCTTTTCTTCTATATTAGTCTGGCTAGTGGTCTATCTATTTTGTTAATCTTTTCAAAAAACCAGCTCCTAGATTCACTGATGTTTTGAAGGGTTTATCATGTCTCTATCTCCTTCAGTTCTGCTCTGATCTTAGTTATTTCTTGTTTCTGGTAGCTTTTGAATTTGTTTGCTCTTGCTTCTCTAATTCTAATTGTGAGGTTAGGGTGTCAGTTTTAGATCTTTCTCATTTTCTCCAGTGGGCATTAAGTGCTATAAATTTCCCTCTAGACACTGCTTTAGCTGTGTCCCAGAGATTCTGGTACATTGTGTCTTTGTTCTCATTCATTTCAAAGAACTTATTTCTGCCTTAATTTTGTTATTTATCCAGTAGTCATTCAGGAATCGGTTGTTCAGTTTACATGTAGTTGTGCAGTTTTGAGTGAGTTTCCTATTCCAGAATTCTAATCTGATAGACAGTTTGTTATGATTTCCGGTCTTTTGCATATGCCGAGGAGTGTTTTACTTCCAATTACATGTTCAATTTTAGACTAAATGCTATGTGGTGCCGAGAAGAATGTATATTCTGTTGATTTTGGGTGGAGAATTCTGTAGATGTCTATTAAGTCTGCCTCGTCCAGAACTGAGTTCAAGTCCTAAATCTCCTCGTTAATTTTCTGTCTCATTGGTTTGTCTAATACTGGCCGTGAGGTGTTAAAATCTTCAACTATTATTATGTGACAGTCTAAGTCTCTTTGTGGGTCTTTAAGAACTTGCTTTATGAATCTGGGTGCTCCTGTATTGGGTGCATATATATTCATGTTAGTTAGTTCTTCTTGTTGCCTTGATCTCCTTATCATTATGTAATGCCCTTCTCGATCTTTTTGATCTTTCTTTGTTTAAACTCTGCTTTATCAGAGATCAGGATTGCAACCTCTGCTTTTTTTATCTTTCCATTTACTTGGTAAATATTCCTCCATCCCTTTATTTTGAGCCTATGTGTGTCTTTGCATGTGAGATGGGTCTCCTGAATACAGCACACCAATGGGTCTTGACTCTTTATTCAATTTGCCAGTCTGTGTCTTTTAATTGGGGCATTTAGCCCATTTACATTTAAAGTTAATATTGTTATGTGTGAATTTGATCCGGACATTATGATACTAGTTGGTTATTTTGCCCATTAGTTGATGCAGTTTCTTCATGGTGTCAATGGTCTTTAAATTTTGGTATGTTTTTGCAGTGGCTGGTATCAATTTTTCCTTTCTATATTTAGTGCTTTCTTCAGGAGCTCTTATAAGGCAAGCCTGGTGGTGACTAAATCCCTGGGCATTTGCTTGTCTGTAAAGGATTTTATTTCTCCTTCGTTTATGAAGGTTAGTTTGGCTGGATATGAAGTTCTGAGCTGAAAATTCTTTTCTTTAAGAATGTTGAATATTGGCCCCCACTCTCTTCTGGCTTTTAGAGTTTCTGCAGAGAGATCTGCTGTTAGTCTGATGCGCTTCCCTTTGTGGGTAACTTGATCTTTCTCTCTGTGTGTCCTTAACACTTTTTCCTTCATTTTAACCTTGGTGAATCTAACAATTATGTGCCTTGGGGTTGCTCTTCTCGAGGAGTATCTTTGTGGTATTCTCGGTATTTCCTGAATTTGAATGTTGGCCTGTCTTGGTAGATTGGGGAAGTTTTCCTGGATAATATCCTGAAGTGTTTTTTCCAACTTGGTTCTATTTGCCCCATCACTTTTAGGTACACCAATCAAATGTAGGTTTGGTCTTTTCACATAGTCGCATATTTCTTGGAGGCTTTGTTTGTTCCTTTCCATTTGCTTTTCTCTAATCTCGTCTTCATGCTTTATTTCATCAAGTTGATCTTCAATCTCTGATATCCTTTCTTCTGCTTGATTGAATCAGCTATTGATACTTGTGTATGCTTCATGAAGTTCTCATGTTGTATTTTTCAGCTCCATCAGGTCATTTATGCTATTCTCTCAACTGGTTATTCTGGTTAGTAGTTCCTGTAACCTTTTATCAGGGTTCTTAGCTTCCTTACATTCGGTTAGAACATGCTCCCTTAGCTTGGAGGAGTTTGTTATTATCCACTTTCTGAAGCCTACTTCTAGCAATTAGTCAAACTCATTCTCCGTCCAATTTTGTTGCCTTGCTTGCAAGGAGTTGTGATACTTTGGAGAAGAAGAGGCACACTGGTTTTTGGAATTTTAAGCTTTTTTGTGCTGATTTTTCCTCACCTTTGTGGATTTATCTACTTTTGGCCTTTGATGTTGGTGACCTTTGGATGGGGTTTTTGCTTGGGCATCCTTTTTTTGATGTTGATGCCATTGCTTTCTGTTTGTTAGTTTTCTTTCTACCAGTCAGGCTACTCTTCTGCAGGTCTGCTGGAGTTTGCTGGAGGTCTACTCCAGACCTTGTTTGCCTGGGTATCACCAGCAGGGGCTTCAGAACAGCAAAGATTGCTGCCTGTTCCTTCCTCTGGAAACTTTGTCCCAGGGCAGCATCCACCAAATGCCAGTCAGAGCTCTCCTGTATGAGGTGTCTGTTGACCCCTGCTGGGAGGTGTCTGCCAGTCAAGAAGCACTGGGAGAAAGTCTGTCCCTTAACAGAGTCCCTCTGGAAGCTTCATCCCAGAGCAGCACCCACCAGATGCCAGTCAGAGCTCTCCTGTATGAGGTGTCTGTTGACCCCCACTGAGGGGTGTCTCCCAGTCAGGAACCCACTTGGGGAGGCAGTCTGTCCCTTAACAGAGCTAGAGCACCATGCTGGGATATCCACTGCTCTCTTCAGATCTGGCAGGCAGGAACATTTAAGTCTGCTGAAGCTGTTCCCACAGCTGCCCCTTCCCCTAGGTGCACCTGTCTCAGGGAGATGGGAGTTTTGTCTATAAGCCACTGCCTGGAGCTGCTGCCTTTCTTTCAAAGATGCCCTGCCCAGAGAGGAGGAATGTAGAGAGGCAGTCTGGCTACAGTGGTTTTGCTGTGCTGTGGTGAGCTCCACCCTGTCTGAACTTCCAAGTGGCTTTGTTTACACTGTAAGGGGAAAACTGCCTACTCAAGCCTCAGTAATGGCCGACACCCCTTATCCCACCAAGCTCCAGTGTCCCAGGTCAACTTCAGACTGCTGTGCTGGCAGTGAGAATTTCAAGCTGGTGAATCTTAGCTTGCTGGGCTCTGTAGGAGTGGGATATGCTGAGCAAGACCACTCAGTTCCCTGGCATCAGCCCCCTTTCCAGGACAGTGAATGGTTCTGTCTCACTGGCATTCCAGGCTCTACTGGGGTATCAAAAAAAAAACCAAAAAAACAAAAAAACAAAAAATCTCCTGCAGCTAGCACAGTGTCTGCCCAAATGGCCACCCAGTTTTGTGCTTGAAACCCAGGGTCCTGGTAGTGTAGGCACCTGAGGGAATCTCCTGGTCTGTGGACTGCGAAGACTATGGGAAAAGCATATAGTATCTGGGCCAGAATGCACCATCCCTCACAGCACAGTCCCTCACGGCTTCCCTTGACTGGGGGAGGGAGTTCCCAGACTCCTTGCTTTTCCTGGGTGAGGTGACACCCTATCCTGCTTCTGCTCACCCCCCATGGGCTGCACCCACTGTCTAACCAGTCCCAATGAGATGAACCAGGTACCTCAGTTGGTAATGCAGAAATCACCTACCTTCTGCGTTGGTCTCGCTGGGAGCTGCCAACCAGCTGTTCTTATTCCGCCATCTTGCCAGGCCATTCAATCATTCCTAAAGGAGACTATGTCTAATTGGTAACAGTAAACTTGCAAAGCCCACATGAAACTTTTGAGGGGTTTAACAACCATTTGGGGAAAGGATTTTTCATTTTTGTGACAAAATTATGACTCTGAAAGCTCAAAACTCATTATTTTAGTGATTTATAATTGCTTTTAATGCACACATGAACACACTTATACAAATACGTGCACATACATGAATCAGAAGGAACACTTACTGTCATTTCATTCATGCTCAGGAGCATGGGACTAGGTGGCAAAGTGCCAAGGCGAAATTTGAAACCATCTTCTAAAGTCATTCCCCAAAATTGGCTGTAGTTCTGTGCTGTCCATCTGCCTTACAAATGAAGAAGAAAAATATATACAGGTTATGTGACATCATTTTTATAAATACATGTTCCTTTATATTTCTGAAATTCAACAGCAGCAAATCTCACAATATGAGAATTATCGCAGGCTATTGTTTATATAAATGATGCATTATTGATTATTTTAATAATCAAGGGTATGAGATGCTCTTCCTAAATAAGGTACATTTCAAGTATTTTAATGATTCATACGAGGAACATAAGACCATATTAATGTAGGTTAATGCTAAGAATATGAAATATTTACATATTACAAAGATGAAATATTTACATCTTGTAATATGTAAAAATATTTACATATTACAAGATTAAGTGTAAATAAGGCCAATATATGTAGTTTGCTTTAAATGCCATTAAAAGAATCTTAGACAGAAGCTTAAATATACAGAAATGTACTGATACATTAAATAGGTTAATACATTTTCTTTAAAATTTATATTTGAAAAGAAATTGACAAAGTAAAAAAGTATGCATGAATAATGAAAAACAAAATACTTACAATTTTTAAAAATGACATCAGTGCTAATTTTTAGATATTGGAATATTCTATTATGTATTAAATGAGTTCATTTGTATTAAGTGCTCAATCATCTTAGTTATTAATAATAATAGAAAATCAGTTGATGTGAAATTAGGTAACAAAAGTGCATATTTTCGTAGAGACGTATTTTGTGCTCTTAATTAGAAACAAAAATTTCTCTTCAAAATTTAGTATTGAAATTTGAACACAAACAAAATTTTTTTACTAGATGATAGTAGATAAAAAATTAGAAAGATGCAAGTAATTTAATCAATGCCTATTCTGAATTATCCACCACTTGAGGTCAATATATTTTCTGTACTTATGTCAAATTTAAACCCTGTCCTACTATGTTTATCACCAAAATCGTTTATAATGTGATAGGCTCCTATGAATCATTCAAAACACAACTTAATTTTTAATAATATAGCTCACAAGTTAACGCTTTTCTTTCGTATAAGATGTGTTAGTTCATAAAATCCTTAGAAACTTAGCTACAATTTAAAGTGCAATCTTCATTACCCAAGGAATCTCAATAAGAGAACCTCTGAATATAAGAGATATTGTAGTATAATTCAAAAGGCTAACAGGGCAAAGTTGGGCAAAATTGTGACATCAGTCAAGTATATTTTTGTTGCCGTATGTTAGTAGTTTTCAAACATCAGGTCAGAGATGTTCATAGGTTATTTAATTGAGCACTCAGTTTGGTTAGTAGGGTGACAGTTTAAGAAAATAAAATAGAAGATAGGAGAAATAATAGGAAATAGAGTTTATTACAAATACTAAGGGTAATAAACTCTGTGCATGTGTCTGTGTGTGTGTTGATGCTTGTGCATGGGTGTGTGTACTAGATCACAAAGTAAGATGTATGTTCTACTGTGAGATATGGTCAAAAGTGTGAAAGGTACGACTAATCTATAACATCCTTCTTGACTTTGACTCATAATTTTCACTTTAATCCAATTTAGCATTTATTGAACTTTCTTAATTGATCTGTCATATTCTCTAATAAACACTGAGAACATAGATATGAATAAAGTTTTCTACATTTAAGAAGTTCATACCTTAAGAAAAAATGCGAAGATAGAAATGACTTTGGCGTGTGTCATCTATCAGCAGTAGATCAAAAGATGATCAAAAGATTCAAACATAACTGAAGGAGTTGGCAAATTTTTTACATAAAGCAAATTTAGTTCTCTATCTGGAAGGATGAGAATGAGTTTGGTGACCACATATGAAAGAAGAGAGCATTTGTTTAAAGTAAAGGTAACTCTTGAGCAAAGCATGCAGGTTTGAAGTTGGGTGGCATGTGTAGAGAATGACAAGTAAGTTAAATGTTTAAACTAGGAGAGAGGATAGGGACACAGGGGCTGAAAATGGTATAAAAGATAAGGTAGTAAAAACGTTTTTGGGCCAATATATTATTTATGCTAAGGCAATACATGTTTCACAAGCAACGGGGTTCCACTGAGAATTTCTGGAAACAGAGACAAGTTAGATAATTTCAAACCAGGCTTGATAAAGAAATGCATTAGAATATAGTCTAGAATGGAAGAAGTAAATATCTAAGAGAAACTTTGAGTGCGGGAGTTAGCAATACCTACTGACTGAGAATAAAAGGAAGGAAGAATTAAACTAACTTCAAATTTTCAAGTTGACCAGATACAGCAAGATGCCAGTAACTAAGAATAGGTAGAAGTTAATCACTGCAGTTTGGGGTGAGCGGGTTTTGAGAAAACAGTGAAAAATGAAAGCCAACTTATCCAGTAAACGAAATTTTGAGTTCATAAGAAATAATCTGTTTCTCTAGCTTTTGAATGTAGGCTGGCCTAGTAACTTGCTTTACCCAATAGAAAGCAGTAGAATTGAGATCGTGAAACTTTCAAGCATAAGCTTCAAGGGAGGACTGGGGCAGCTTCCACATATGACCCATCAGAATAGTAATTATGAGAAGAAGCCAAAGCTAGCCTGCTGGAGAAACGTGGCCCAATCAACAACCAGCACCAACCACAAGACACAGTGTAAGGCCATCACAGACAATTCAACCTCAGTTGAGGCTCTATTGACACAGGAGTAATTCCAGAAGAGAGCAGCAAAAAAGCCTCAGTTGAACCTATTCCAAATTGCTGATGTGAAAAGATGAAAAGTTTATGGTTGTATGGTTTTAAAATGTTGAATCTTGGAATGGTTTTTTACACAGCAGCAGGTAATTGAAACACTTACATGTCTCCCTTTATTCCACTAACTTGCTGATTATTACTTGTGCCACTAATGTAGCACTTATATTCTCCCCTATTATTAGAAATCCTTTTATAAAGGTATGGCAGTGTTGACTCCTCACTAGATGGTAAATTCCCTTAACATAAAAATTATTTGTTTTTTTGTTTTGCTTGTTTGAGACAGAATCTCACTCTGTTTCCTAGGCTGGAGTGCAGTGGCATGATCTCAGCTCACTGCAACCTTCACCTCCTGGGTTCAAGCAATTCTAGTGCCTCCACCTAACGAGTAGCTGGGACTACAGGCCCATGCCATCATACCCGGCTAATTTTTGTATTTATGGTAGAGATGGGGTTTCACCATGTTGGCCAGGATGATCTCAAACTCCTGACATCAAGTGATCTGCTTGCCTCGGCCTCCCAAAGTGCTGGGATTATAGGCATAAGCCACCTCGCCAGGCCAAAATTATTTATGTGTATCCTCAGCCATGCCACCAGTAGAACATACGTTTTGTTAATATCAACTGATTACATTAAAAAATAATACAGAGAATAAATAAGCACTGAAGTACATTACATAGAATAAATAAAGACTTGGATCTAAAATACTGTCAAGATGTGGGAAAGAAATATTTTAAAGCCAAGACTGCATATTTGGTGTAGGCTATTTTTAAAAGCACTTAATAAATAATGAATGATACAGTATGATTATATTTTTACATGTAAAAACAATTTGAGCATCATGAAGAGAGAATAGCTGAGAATTAGAACTTTCTTTTAAATTTAAAGACTTCCCCCCTTTTTTGCCCTGGTAAATAATTTTAGTTTTATTTCTTGTCTTTCTAGCTTGTTCCTTTTACTTAACTTTTTTTCCTTTGGTTTTTGTATGTTTCCTTTTGCTCCAATTATACTTCATTTTCTACTCTTTGAAAGTTATATGATGTCTAATATTTGCTACTAAAATACAAAGCCCATGCCTCTTAAGTAGCCCTAGGGCATGCTCAAAATAAATAAATCATGGAAAGAACATTCTTCCTTCCAAGGAAGATATTAGGTTGGTGCAAAAGTGTATGGCAGTTTTGGCCAAAACTACCGTTACTTTTGCACCAACCTAATAGCATTTACAACAACCTCTGTACTCCTAAGTGTGTTTTATTAAGTGTACCACATTGGTTTAGACTGTGGTTTCTCATGTACTTTTAATAGTGGAAAACTAGGCTCCTCTATTTTGGTTTCTTGGAAGTGTATGTTAATTAGGTCTAGCATTTGAACACTTTTAGGAATCTGATTCAATTTTTCAAGATGGCACATACTCTCATGTGCTTTGAATCATTTAAATATGATTTGCCACAGAAAATTATAATTGGTTTTCCCTAGAAATACTTAAAATGTCATCAAGTTATTTTCTAAAATATTGATTTAACACAAACACACACACACACACACACACACAGAGGAACTGAGAATGGTTTAAGGATATTAATATCAACAAATGTGACTTTCTATATGTTTTGTATCTTCCAAGAAAAAACTTTGAATACGTTGAAATTTAGTATCCCCATTATGCTGGGAAAAAACATGTTATATGTGGAAGGAGATTATACTTCCATTTTATAAAAATACATCTCCAGATTATTTCACTTTTCTAATTGTTCAATAATAGATCTTTTTATGTGAAGTCTTTTCCAGAAATGTGGAAGATGTTATCAAGGATATATCGAGATTTGATCAATGGCAGTGGAGAAATCCTGAAGCAGATACCAGCTGGCCTGTTCCTCTTCCTTTTAATTCTATAATAAAAGTCCATGTTGGTGCCTGTATCTTTTTCTTTTTCTTTTTCTTTTTTGATAGGGTTTCACCCCCGATGCCCATGCTGGAGTGTAGTGGCGCAATCTCGGCTCACTGCAACCTCCGTCTCCCAGGCTTCAGTGATTCTCATGCTTCAGCTTCCTGAGTAACTGGGATTACTGGCATGCATCACCATGCCTAGCTAATATTTTCTGTGTTTTCAGTAGAAATGGGGTTTCACTATGTTGTCCAGGCTGGTCTTGAACTCCTGGCATCAAGTGATCTACCCACCTGCCTCAGCCTCCCAAAGTGCTGGGATTACAGGCATAAGCCACCTTGCCAGGCCAGTGCCTACATCTTAATTTCCTCTGTGTAAATGGAGAAGCCATCTAATTTTTCAATCTGTACGAGAGCATCAGTTATTTCCAATGTTTCAGTGTCAATCATCCCTATCTTTAGTGTACTATTAAAGTAAAGTAGCTCAATCTGTCTTTTGATTCAACTGTAAGTGACATTGGCTAGATACCCATCATTTCAGTGAAATTATTTAGATTGGCTTGTTATTTGAATATCATCCTTGTAAAGTCAGATTCTACCCATGATAGCTAAGCATGTGATTGACTTGGTGAGGGCAGCAGCAGAGGAACAGATGGTTAGTATGAATAAATGAATTTTGCTGACTTCCTGATTTTGCCTAAATACTTATCCAGAGTAGCTTTACTCCACTTCCCTTACCTACACCATGACACTGCTCTTTCCTAACTATGCTCTAGATTTCTTATTTGATCATTTTAATTACTTAATGTTTACCTTTGCATTCCAGTTTTATATGCTTTCTATCTCCCTATTTCTCTACCACTCTTTCTCTTTAAACAATGAATGACCATTTATAGAAACCAAGCAATACATTGAAACCTGCATAGTAAATGGCAGTGTCAAGAAGCATATAAAGCAAGATTTCTCTCACCCATAGTCTCCTTTATTGACCTGTTCAATTAATTCTGGACGAACAAGGCATACATGCTGGGAACATTTCCATTGCTGTCCTGAGCATGTGCTGTAAAGATATGATGATTACAAAAGTGGCTTGGTCTTTATGAAGTATATTTCAATTAGTAAAATGAGTTATACATTGTTAAGGCATAAAACATAATGTCTTGATTAATGTTAGCCATATGGTTATTTGATTCTTGGCAAAAACAAATTGTAAAACATACGTTAGCTACCATTCAATATGCTGTAATCTTCTACTCCAGGCAATTAACAAATGATATGATCACACATCCATTGAAGTTTGAAAACATAAGCCAAATTGGACAGTAGATTCCATGTACTTGTATTTGGAAACTTTCTGCAGGCTAGTCCTTTTAAAGCATCCTGTTTTTATATAGTTACTGTGTTCAAAAAACACAATTTGTCTGTAGGGTATCAGAATATTATAATTAAGAGTTACATTTAATGCAGACCTGTTGTATGATGAAGACCTATTGTCAACCTCAAACATTAAAAGATATTCATGATTAAATTTTCAAAATCCCTTAAAATTAAATATACTTATACAAAGTTACAGGTATATGATGTCTTATGACATATGATTCTGTCTATACATACATAAATATATGCTTTGTTTCACAAATATTTCTTTTATTTGAAGAAAACATACACACACAGTAGAACTCAGTTCTGTATCACTTAAATTTATTACCAGGAGTTGCAGTTTTCTTTAATTACTGATCCCTCTTCATAATGTTGACCATCTTTGAAGCAACCTGTCAAAGTAACGTGTAAAGAAATGAAAATCCTAAACTAAGTAATAAAGTGCATTAACATAAAATTTAATCAAAAATCATAGTTAGCTTTTCAAATATGCAGACATGTTTGGTGCCAAAAAAGCTGATAGAAATCCATGTCTGGTTTGTGTTAAGGTTTGTATATCGAAATCTTCTGGGCTTGTTTCAACGCTTTTATCTTTAAACTGCATATTATGTTCCAACAGGGAAGATTTGCAAAGCATGAAAAAAAGATTACCAAGGAATTAATCACTATGCTTAAAAAATAATTAATGCTTTTAAGTAAGTAAGCAATATAATAGTATTTGAATTGATTTATGGCATTTCTCATTTAAAAAAACAACTAATTAAGTCTCATAAGTGCTTATAATTAATTGGATATGACTGGAGTAAGTAGCCCATAGCTTTGCACTCAAAATACCAGGTCACTTCATTGAATTTACCTTACAAAGACAAATTCTATTTTTTTCTTTAGGATCTGAATAAGAGAAAAAATTCATGAAATCAGTAAGATTGTATCCATTTGCCTTCCAAATCCAAATGTTTCTTAACTATTAACTGAAACTGGTTATTAACTGCTTTATGAGATTATATGAACTACTCAAAAGAGACGACTGGTGAATCATTATCATATAAAAACCATTAGTAACATATTGTAAAAATAGTGCTCTGCTTAAAAATTTAAATTCCTTTTGAAAATATAATCTGCTTAAATTCAAAATTAACACTAAATTTGCAAAAAGTACTCAACATTGTCTGGTGAAATTGTTTTTGATAGAAACATCTAATTGATATTTTATGCCAATGGCCTCTAATTAAACAAAATGAATTTTAACCTTTTATTCATAAAAGCATAGGGCAAACTATAGATTTAGAAAGATTTCCAGGGGACCTTGTTAACTTCTAGCCACAATGTTACAAAGCTAATATTTTAATAGAAAATATTTCAAAACTGCCCCTCCCCTGGATGTTTTGCAGTCCAATATTCTGCTTAATGAATCTAATTATTTATGTATTTGCATCTATGCATCCCTTTTACGTGGCATTTTGATACTTCACAATCATGGGGGTAAGAAAAGGAAACCACTTGTCTCCTGACCACAGTTTTCCTAATACAGCAAACCCGAGATGTGGGAAGATTGAACTTTACATCAAATGCATGGTTTTAATTGCTGCGTAAGATTAGACTCCTTTCATAACTGAATCCAGAGTATGTTTCTAATTTAAAGAGATCCTAAAATTGTTTATCACCCAGAAACAACAGAAAATCCATACAACAATCAAAGTTTTCATTCAAAGCCAAGAGAAGTAGTTCCCTGACCATTCTTAAAAACTGAGCGTGTGGAATAAAAACAAAGTTGATTTATAATCATACCTCATGAATCTTGAGTGTTCAACATATGAATTCCATGGATAAATGGAACAGAGGTCTCAAGCATCCTTAAGGAAAAAAGACTGTCCCTTCTCTGACTTATACTCAGCTAATAATTTTGAAGTCAGGAGAACGCCATCACCAAGCCACCCCAAATCACTAAATTTAATGTTGACAAAATTCAACACTAAATTTAATGTTAACAAAAACTCCATTTCTTGGTCATCTTTCCTTAATGTCATGTAAGAGATAACTATGAGACACTGTATTCACTTTAATCTTGCATGAGAATTAATCTCTTTAACAAAAGGCATAATCAGTTACTTTGGACCCCGGTCAAGGTGCTGACACAGTAAAGCATGAGCCTATATACAATACCCAGAAGCAGTCCACTCACTCCTTTGCTACAGTCCTTCCCAACTCCAGCGGATCCCTCATTTCTCACACAGCATTTACAGAGATCTTCAAAAAATACACATCATGTCATTTCCTACTTAAAATCTTCAAGTCATTTCCCATCAAATTGAGAATAAGATCAAACTTCTTACTGTAACCTGTAAGGCCTTATCCAAAATGTCTCCACCCTAATCTCTGCAGTTATCACTCCTGTTGAGCTGACTGGGGTGGAGGTTCCCAGAGGGATGAAGGATTAGCATAATAGTAGTGAGGATAGAGAGAAGTAGGTGGATATAATTTGGAGGTAACTCCAAGGGAATCACTCATGGATTGAGTTTGGTGAATGAGGGAAAAGAGGAATCAAAGCTATCTCATTAGGACTTTGGCTTGAGTAATAAAGAAATGGTACAGCTACCACTAAAATAAGAAACAGGCTTGTGTCAAGAAATGAAGACTGCTACTGTGTATATTTTAGATTTAGATAAAACCTAGGCTAGACAACCTAACAGAGATATCAAGTAGACAGCAGTTTATAAAAGACCAGAGTTAAACCAAGGCTGGAGCATGAATTTGGGAGACACAAACATCCATATCTACTTTTTCAAACCCAAGACTAAATAAGGGTCTTTTGGAGAGAGTGTATGTAGGGAAGAGAAAGTGGTCCAGGACTGAGCTCAAAACACTGTGTCTGACAGACATTCAGAAGAGGAAACTGGGAAGGAGTGACCTGTGAGGGAGAATAGAATTGAGGAGAGGGTGGTGTCATGAAAAACAGGGTTAAGAAAGTGTTTCATATGCTCTAGGTGGTCAGCTGCATACAGTACTGTCAAGAGGCCAAGAACAAGAAAACAGACATCTGAATATTGCATTTAGCAATGTAGGAACTGCCAATATCCCTGCCAAGAGAAATTTCAGTGAAGTAGCAGTGAGTTGACATCCTGTAGGAATGGGTTGATGAGAGACTTGGAATAAGAAAGTAAATTTTTCTTTCAGATATTTTGTCATAAAAGGAAAGAAGGGAATGAAATGGTAGCTGTTTAAAGACATCAAGTTAAGGGAGAGCTTTTTTAAAGTTGGGAAAGGCAAAAGCACATTTTGGAAATTAATGGTTAATCCGCATGTATTAGCCTGTTCTCACACTGCTAATAAAGACATACCCGAGACTGAGTAATTTGTGAAGGAAAGAGGTTTAATGGACTCACAGTTCCACATAGCTGAGGAGGCCTCACAATCATTACCACAGACGAAGGAAAAGCAAAGGGACATTTTGTACAGTGGCAGACAAGAGAAAGCTTGTACAGGGCAACTCCCATTTATAAAACCATCAGATCTCATGAGACTTATTCACTGCCATGAGAACAGCATGTGAAAAACCTGCCCCCATTATTCAATTACCTCTCACCGGGTCCCTCCCAAGGCAGGTGAGAATTATGGGAGCTACAATCCAAGATGAGATTTGGGTGGTGACACAGCCAAACCATATCACCAGGAGAAAAGAAAACGAAAAAAATGATGCTTGAGGAGAAAGAGAGAGCAAGAAAGCGAGAGAGAATGGTAGATACGGAGGTATTGAAAAGACAAAAGATGGGATTCAGAACTCAAAAGGGGGAATCAATTCAAGGTAAGCAGTAACCCAGATTACTGTAGGTTGAAAACTGTCATTGTGGTGATATGAAAAAATTCCTGTCTGGTAGCTATACTTTCTCAGTAAAATATGTCTAGAGCTCCTCAGAGTGAGTTAATTAAT
Source organism: Colobus angolensis palliatus (assembly GCF_000951035.1). Lineage (NCBI taxonomy): Eukaryota > Metazoa > Chordata > Mammalia > Primates > Cercopithecidae > Colobus > Colobus angolensis. Next base: position 2,707,574 of record NW_012118599.1, read on the forward strand.
TGGTTACACACACAGCATCTTGACCAACAGAACAAAACAAAACAAAGCCAAAACTAATGACTGTTGAAATTAAGGCAGTTTTTGCAACTTTAACAGCATTTAAAGCAATATTAGGCAAATCATATATTTGGAGAATGAAATAGTTTATCTTCTTGAATTGAGAAAAGATGATAATACATTGTCTATGATTTATTTTAAAATAGTTCATCATAGTGTATTATAAGTATCTGTGCTGGTCTAAACGTCACTTCTTTTTTTTTTCTTTTGAGACAGAGTCTTGTTCTGTCGCCCAGGCTGGAGTGCAGTGGCGCAATCTCTGTTCACTGCAAGCTCCACCTCCCGGGTTCATGCCATTTTTCTGCCTCAGCCTCCTGAGTAGCTGGGACTACAGGCACCCACCACCGCGTCCGGCTAATTTTTTGTATTTTTAGTAGAGACGGGGTTTCACCGTGGTCTCGATCTCCTGACCTTGTGATCCACCTGCCTCAGCCTCCCAAAGTGCTGGGATTACAGACGTGAGCCACCGCACCTGGCCAACTTCACTTCTTGAACTGCAAAAAGATAATGATAGGTTGTCTACAATTTATTTTAAAATAGTTCATCATAGTGTATTATAAGTATCTGTGCCAGTCTAAACTTCACTTCTTGAATTGTGAAAAGATAATGATAGGTTGTCTATAATTTATTTTAAAATAGTTCACCACGGTGTATTATAAATATCTGTGCTGGTCTAAACTGTCGGAAAGGCAGTTGCTTGCTCTAATCAGGAATCCACCCCCCAGGGTTGTTCAGTGGCATTCATTCTGAAAGACCAGACTTTGAAGCAACTGCTACAAGTTCTTTCATTACCCATATTTTGATCAACCCTAGAGTATTAGTATAATAAATGTCAGAAATGGGTTTTATTATTAAAATTCATGACTTGTTAATCAGCATAATTGTGATAAATAATTAATTCCCATTGGTTAAACTCTAATTTTTCTTTTTTTACCTATGAGGCTAACCCAAAATATTTCAAAGTCACATCCCACCCTTGTATCCCATAGTTTATATGTATCTCTTAAACACAAAAGCACCTGTACTCTTAGACTTGGTGCTCTAAGACTGATATTTGTCCTGTGTACTGTGTCCAGCCAAGTAGAAAGGAAGAATGGTCATTCTCTGATAGCCACTGTACAAGTAACAGAATCCTACTTCTGTAATGTTATCATATGTGCCTCTAATAAATTTTTCATGCAGCGTAGATGTGGGAACACCTACGGAACTGAAGACTTCCTGAAGCTTATAGAGGTTGAATGAATTGGTCTGTGTCGTATTTTTGTAACTGTCAGTATACGTGGCAAAGTATGGACTGTGATTTATCTTCATTGTAATATAGTTAAGGAGGTTGTGAAGAAGTAAATAAACTTCACCGAATTCAAACATGTCAGTGACTCACATACATTTTTTTACCAATGTGAACATATTGTGCATAATCAAATTAGCTTAGGTCTGTTTACAACAGATGGTCTACTAGACTTTCTCCTTAAAATCCACTACACCAAAAGGTTATGTCTAGAAAATCCACTCGAGCTCTGTTTTCAACTCTATCATTGGTTCTCCATATCTGACATTTGAATTTTTTTACTTTTTCTTTTTTTTTTTTTTTTACTTTGATAGGGTCTTACTCTGTCATCCAGGCTAGAGTGCATTGGTGGGATGATAGCTCACAGCAGCCTCAAACACCTGGGCTTAAGGGATCCTCCCGCCTCAGCCACCCATGTACCTGGGACTACAGTGCGTGCCACCATGACTGGTTAATTTTTTTTTTTCTTTTGTTGGTAGAGATGAGGTCTTATTGTACTGCCAGGCTGGTCTTAAACTCTTGACCTCAAGAGACCCTCCCACCTTGACCTCCAAAGTGCTGGGATTACAGGTGTGAGCCCCCACACCCAGCCTGACATTTGAAATCATTTACTGGAAGTTACCATCAGGTATGGCAAAGAAAACACAGGAAGAAGATATTTACCGGTATGTTTTACTTCCAATTTGTACAAAATGGATATATTTATGTTTTTAATCCTGAAGATAATGTACATAGTTTTAAATCCTTGATTTAAAGAGCTCTTAGAACAGGCACAATAAGAAGAACTGAACAATACCCATGTAACTAAATCTCTGAAAAATAATATCTAATAGGTCAGTGAGTGATCATAGAATCTCAGAGGAAAGTTGCTTTATACATGCAAATAATAGTATAAATAATATACATTGTATTTTTATCTTAACTAATTTTGCACATTTTTTCAATATTGTGTAGTACTATTTTCTTTTCAAGTAGCTACTTTCAAAAGCAAGATAAAAGAAAAAAATCTTCTGTATAGGAGCACTTATAGTCTAATATGAACTTTCTGCTACAAAATAAAATGATTAATTACTTCCTTTCACAGTGAATAGGGTAAAAACTATACCTGGAACATAAGTTCTACATAAACTATGACCCTAAATTAAAGTCTTAGCAAAATTCTACCTCTCAAGCAAAAATGGATATTGAAGAAGTAGCAACTATTTTTGTATGAGCTGTATGTCTCAAATAAGAAAAGCTCAAGTACATTTCAGCACATTAAAAGCATTACAACTCATACTTTTAAACTGAGACTTGAAAAATTTAAATTGATATAATAACCAATCGAAAGGCAGACATCCAAATAGCCACTGTGGTTTTAGGTGATTCTGCATTCTTAATTTTTGTCGGAGATTGCTGGTTGTTCCCAATAGCATTCTCTCCTTTTTTTTTTTTTTTTTTTGTAACAGAATCCCATTCATAGTTAGGCACATTACCACACAGCTAAGCAAAACCTCTCTTTGATGGTTGGCATGGCCATGTGACTATATTCTGGCCAAAGAGATAAAACAGAGGTGCTTGTCTATGCTTTAGAATGTCTTCTCAAAATGTGGAAACTGTAACTTTATTTTCCAATTTTTTATTGGTACTCAAATACGACTTTTGGAGCGTGAAGAGCCAAACTAGCTCATGACTACAAGGGCCATTTTCTAGCAATGATTAAGCAGAAGGCTGCATGCAGCCTCATCGCTAATGACAAAGTGAATCCAGGCAAAATATCTTACGTGTTAAAAATATTTACTTTAGTTAGGGTTGCCACCAATCTGACATATTCTTATATAGTACACAGTTTTAATCAAATAAACGTTAACCATTTTAATATACTCAACTTTCCTGGATTATATTCTTGTCTACATGTGGCATACAAGTCACACAATGCTTCCTAATTGTTTCATATACCTAAGTCTCCTTACCCATGCAGATCCTAAGTTTCTCAAGGCCTGGGACTTTATAATGCTCTTTTCTTATGACCCTCAATGCTTACTACAATCTTGGATATATAAACGTTTTAAATACTATTAATTACTCCTGTTAATATTCCAACATCCAAAATAATATAGAAATTGCACATTTAAACCATGAATAATAATACTTTGATACTTTCTAAATCTTTTAAAACTACTTTATGTATGAAAAAGTATACTTATGAAAATATTTTATTTTAAATCCTATGAGGAAATTATTATTTAATTCAACAAATACAAAATTTGAAATAAAATTAAAATCCTCTAAATACCAATTAATCCAAATTCAACCAATATTTACTAGGCCTCCCACTTCATGGCACCATAATTAGTATATGATAAGTAAATCACCATGTTTACTCTCAAGAAGTTGCTGTTTAATTAAAATAAAATAATATTCTATTAAACAATGTAGAATTAAATGATGAATGAGTTAATACTTGAAAGGTGCTTAGAAGAGTTGTTGGCTCCACAGTAAGTATTCAATAAATCTTAGTTTGTAAGGAGGAAGAGTATGTTCAGTAAGACAAGAAAAAGCATGCTACTCAGGGTATGTTACAGAAGGGTCTGTTAATTAAATATGTAGTGTGTGCAGGTTCTATGATGGGTGAATTTCCCTTGACTGCCCAATCTTGTCACTTTTAGAAACTATTGAATAACAGGAATATGATCCCTAACTAATCCTGGGCACAGGGCTCCTTATGATGCCTTATGTTTTCTCATCATGTTACTAATATATATTAATTTCACCTATTATTTTAAGGATCATACCAACACGACAAAATAGAGAAGTTAAAATTAGCATTTTAAAGGTATATTTTCTATTAAACATGTATTTTCTATTTTAAAACATGTATTTTCTATTTTTCAATGAAAATATACCTTCCATTTTCAAATAAATTACCTTCTTTCAATCCCAAAATACCGGCAATAGTAATGGCCCAAGGGTCCATGTACAGTTGTGTAAGTTGTATATTGAGCAAAACTGAGGTAAGTTTCACTTACAGAAACTACAGACATATTCACCCCTGGCAGAAATGAGAGAAATGGGTCAGAGAGAAAATAGTAAGGGGTAAGGTATGTGGGAAAATGGAAAATATACACGTTACCAAAAGTGGCATCCACCACTCATCTCTCTAACTAATGACAACCTCATGCAAGACCCTGGACCCAGAACTGTCAGATTTTTCAAGTTTTCAAGAGTAACTAAACATCTGGATTTTTTAATAAAAAATCCTGGTTTTTAAATATTTCTAACTCATATTAATGCTATTTTCTGTTGGTTTTATTTTTTCTATGTAGATTACCACATTATCTACAAATAATAAAAGTTTTACTTTTTATCTTCAGATTGTTTTACTTCATTTTTTCTCTTAAAGCATAACAAATATCTCCCTGTTAAATATAGCAAAAACGGTAGAAAGCCATGTTTTATTACTAGTCTTAAAGGGAACATATCTACATTTCTCCATTATGTATGATGTTTACTTTGGAGTTTTGGTGTAGACATCTTTACTGTGATAAATACATTTTTGTTTCTAATAACAGAACTGAGAAAAAATTGCCACATAGGATATGAGCTCTCATGAATAAATAGCATTTATTCATAACAACAGTCAACCAACTATAAAATATATTTTTAAAATATGCAATACAATGTTTGAGCTCTGGAGTTTGAAACAGCCTGGGAAACATGGAGAAACCCCATCTCTATTAAAAATGCAAAAAAAAAAAAAATGGCCAGGCATGGTGGTAGGCACTTGTAGTCCCAGCTACTTGGAAGTATAAAGTGAGAGAATCACTTGAGCCCGGGGAAGGTCGAGGCTGCATTGAGCCATGATGGCACCACTGTAGTGCAGCCTGGATGACAGAGCAAGACCCTGTCAAAAAAAAAAAAAAAAAGCAATACAAAATAAATCTTAAAATATCTGAGAATAAACAAAGAGTATTATAAGGCCACTATAGAGTAAAGTGTTAAATCTATTTGAGGGTATTTTTAAAAATCAGAGTAAGTGGAGAAATATCCTATACTCTTTGATGAGATGTCAACACGTTACAGAGTTCAACTATCTTCAGATACATCTATAAATTTTATGCAATTCTACTCAAAATTCTAGCTGAAGTTTTTTGAGGAACTAGAAAAACTTATTCAAAAACTGTTTATGGAAGATTAATGTCTATGTGACTTAAGTCATCTTAAGTGAATTAAGTCATCTTAAGTGGTGAATAAGCTGACTTGCTGTACCGGATATTAAGTTGTATTACAAGGTTGTGGACAGGAAAAAGTAAGTCACAGCAAGAAGAAAGACAAACATTAATGAGCCTATGAAGAGAAGCTCAAACCTACTAGAAATTAGAGAAATACAAATTAAAATGACAATGAGAAATCATGTTTTACTGATTATATAAATAAAGGTTACTTCTCTGCATAATATTAATTGTTAGAGGTGTGTCCCCATATAGTACTAGGGGACCATGAACTAATGCAGCTACTTCTGAGAGCCATCTGGCAGATTACCTGCATGCCTGGGACCCAGCAATTCAAGTCTTGTTGTATCATGCAAGTCGATAAGAAGGCATGCATGAGGCTGTCCATTATGGACTTCTTTATGATAGCAAAGAGCTGTTGACAACCTAGGTGTCCACCCACCATGGAGGGAACAGGGAGTTAGATGAGATGAAGGGACATCACAGAGAATTAAGCATCAGTCAGAAGCCACAGACTAGTCCTAGTAGTCCGTGGAGACATGGAGACAGTCTTAAAACATGCTGCTGTCTGAGAAAGTCAAGAAAGAGAATGAGGTCTGTAGCATAATACGGTCTATATAAATTAATAATTTAAGCACACAAAACAAGACTACCTGCTGTAAAAGGGTACACAAACTTTTTTTAAAGGAGGTTACCATTGGAGAAAGATGGGAATGGCTCATAAAAATTAAAGGAAAGGAAAGGAAAAGAAAGGAAAGGGAGAGGGAGAAGGAGAGGGGGAGAAAGGAAAGAAAGAGAAAGAGAGAGAGAGAAAAAAAAGGAAAGGAAGGAAGGAAGGAAGGAAGGAA